>NW_006763143.1:1329351-1408514 GCF_000264905.1 Stereum hirsutum FP-91666 SS1
GGCAGCGACGGGGGCAGCGACGGGGGCAGCGACGGGGGCAGCGACGGGGGCAGCGACGGGAGCAACGACGGGGGCGGCGACTAGGACAGAGGGAACAGATGTGTCCTCAGCCTTGCAGTCAGGGCTCGAAGTTGCGGTGTCGGTAACGTCGACGTGAGCTTCTACGGCGGGGAGAGCATCAGGAGTCGCAGCGGTCTGCTCGCTGTCGGGTGCGTGGACAATGGGATCAGTCGCGCGCTTGCTTTCGTCGACCGGAGAGTCAGTTCTCCATTTCAGGACAGTGCCGGCAGGGACGGGCTTTGGGAAGGAGGGGAAGGGTTTGACGCCTTTCCCGGGCCAAACGTTAGATGTAGTGCATTTTCTGCGGGGTGCAGGCCTGCCCAAAGTGACCACTTGTTTAGGAGGAGCTTGGGCCATCTTCGCAGCGATGCGCTTCTTCATCGACTGAGGCAGATCAATGCGTAAGCTTCTTCGCTTCATCGAGATTCCGGACAAAAAAGAGAAAAGGACTGACCACTACATGAAGATAGGCCTGCCTTTCCCGTTCCTTTTTGTTTCTGCGCTCGAGAAACTAAAAAGGAATCCTTGAGTATAGCCCATAAGACAAGTCGACCGATGGACAGACTACTCACCTCGCTGAAGAAGAACCATATTGCGAAAGCTAGCACACCAATGGAGCTCCAAGCGGGGCGGGGACGCGCCTGCCATGCCTCGCGCAAGTACATCAACGAGTGCGAGCACATCGACAGAGATCGCTCCTTCAATGTCTCGCGCAACATCGACGCAGGACGCGAATGCCATGTCTCGTGCAAGTACGCCGACACTGCCGCCTGACCATGCACAGATACGCGAATGACCGTTGTGAGCTGACACACGGAAAAAGGGTTAAGCGACCATCGCGCAAACAAAAAAGTGGAATCACGCACCGATTGTTGAAGGGCAAGAGCCATACCGTTACGAGCAGTCGCGAGCGACTTCCTGAGCTTGTTGTGTAAATCCGTGGTGTCGATGTTGAACATAGGGGCCGATACGGGAGCAGGTGGCGGGGTGCAGGTGGGAACGCCATCGATGAGGAGAGGAACCGGGGCAGCATCGAGAAGAGGGAACTTTGGCATCCAAGGAGCCGACGCGATAGTAGCAAGAGTGTAAACCGGGACCGTGTTCGTGTTTGTGTTAGGATGGCAGGAACTGAAAGCAAGATCGCACCCGACCGGAATCAGGGTGTAGTACTGAACCGCGCCCATAAGGGCGCAGTAGAATGTGACGAGCCACTGCATTGTGGCTGTCGTCGATGAGAGACGTGCGTTTGGTTGTTGTGGTTGTGTAGTCTGTTGGACGACGCGTCTGAGTAAGCGTGGATGTGGGAGAGCGAAGGAAAGGAAGAGCGGGCGTGTGCGAGGGCCTTATATATGAGCGCGAAAGGACGCGATCTAGAATTAGCGCGCGGACGCCCGGACCACATGGGTGGCTGTGCACAAAAGAAAAACGGCTGATTGTGCCGGTCCAAGCTAGCAACGAAAACACACGCGCCCATAAGCGAGCCTTCCATCATCGATAAGCCTTATCGACCGATATCCACTTGATATCCACTGATACCGTCTGAAACCCCCAAGTGTGCCACACCTACGTCCAAGTTCCTCCTCTCAAATTTCCCTCTTAATTGAAAGCAAACGATGCGCAACTCTGAAAACCACCGTCGGCCTTTTCTGTGACTTGCCGTGAAATACCAGACACCATCGATATCGCTCAGGGTCTTATGAGACTTCTGACCCCAGCAGGATCACGAGGCGGTGGGACGAGTGGCGTGCCGCGTGGGTTCTATTTCTGGGGCACCTGCGTGCCCGCATAATTGCTGATAGGCTAAATCTTCCTCTGAAATTCCTGACACCGCAAGATCCGAGCTCTTCATTTAGGCCGAAATTGACGAGAAAGTCTGTTATGATTCGAGAAGAAAATGAAGTGGCTACAGTGTAGGCCCACTCCTTGATCCACCACTTCGAAATAATTCATTTTCTTCCTCCCCTTCACATATTTCCTCAATCTGTTTACTTCAGTATTGAATACACCCCTTAGGCTGTTCAAAATTAAATTTACATCGTACCAAGGGTGAATATGCCTTTTCGGCAGACCCAACTGTGGTGTGGCACTCAGTGCCACAAAAAGTGGGTCCTTGATCCGACCCCGCACCATACGATCCCCCCTAAGAATATTGATGCAGGCTTGTTTGTGAGCTTTATATACCCTTCAGTGTCCTGCCTCCGTATTGTCCAGGGTCAACTCTTAAGTTGAGGGAGCTGCAGGCAGCAGATTTGCAGCAGATCAAGGACCGGGGTCGGATCAAGGAGTGGGCCTACACTGTATCAGAAGTGTGGCCCACATGCGCCACCCGTTCTCCCAAGCCCCACTGCCGTCGGTGTTTGGCGCACTCTCTTGATCAATGACTCGCCGCGGGCCTTGAGTGGAATAAGAAACGAATGGAGAGATCCCGAAAGTTGTGTATCGTCGAGGGTGACGAGCTCACCTAGATGCGCACGGACCAATCACCCCTTTCTGGGCCACAAGCGCAATGGGCACGACATTTGAAATACAATTGCCCCGCAACGCCTTAGAATACATCCGGTAAGTACCAAACGCTCGTCCCAAACCAGCGACAAATCCTCACCCTCGCCTTTCCAGGGCCTGGATGAAAAGAAATAAGTAAGATATCAAGAGTGGGCAGACAACATTCCGGAAGCTGGGAGCAAACAGCGGTCTCTGAGTGGGGCCCATAGTCCCACACGCTCCGGCGACAATGATTGTGGACACGAGCTGCTCTTGTTGGGCGAGGAGAACAGGCTCTGGCCAACGGTCTTCGGGAAACGAGAGCGAGCCATTACCCGTATCTCGCCTTCGCCATCTGCATGAACATATCCATCGTCGCCTTATCCTTCTCGCGTATCGCTGTAACCCTCTCACTCGTCTCGGCCATCCTATCATCTCTCGGGCCTCGTTTCTTCTCCTCGAACCTCTTTCGTGCTGCGTCTCGTTGTCGAATCCTACACGCATCCAGGGACATTATTGTCAGGATGACGCCAATACCAAAGAAATACTACCAAGGATGGATCCAACACCATATCGTTGCATGTCCCTCGTTGGAAAACTAGAGCAAAACAAGAACAAGAACGCACCGATCCTGAAAGCTATCTCCACCACCCATCAACGTTCCCTCATCCAACTCCAGCCCCGCATCCTCCCTCGCCTCCCTGAACGCCTTATCGCCCTCCCTCTTCTCCCGTTTCTTCTCCATCAACCTCTCCCTCCCCACCTCTCTCGGCCCATTCACATCCTCATCCCTCTCCTTCGCCTCCCGTTTATCTCTCTTCCTCTTCAACGACTTCTCCTCCCATGCCGCCTCCTCCTGTAGTTCTCTTGCAAGTGTGAGGTCGGAGGACGAGGGGAGTGTAGGGCCTATCGAACGTCCGGGGAGGGAAGGGCCTTGGATACGGGCGGAGGAGGCACCGTTGCTCCCATTATTGGTGAGGGCACTGATTTCGGAACGGGTGGCTTCGAGGGCTTGACGTTCGGCTTTGGAGCGTGAGGACGCGAAGGACCATTTGTAGGCCGTCTGGGACTGCGCAGGGAGGGCGGTGGGATCTATCCCGGCGTAGAGATCCTCTGTGTGCCGCACGTCATTCCATAGTCGTCTTTAGACCCAGACTACGCAGGTTCGCAAAGCAGAAGAAACGCACTGGATAGTTTACCGCGGTTCCAGTCCTGGGTTTAATACAAGGATACAAGTGAGTTGTTGAACGTGCGCGATGCGGCGAAGGGTGTGGACCGACCTTGACGAATTTGCGGAAATACCTGCGTTTCAAAGTCTGAGCAAATACGGCTACATGGGCGAATACGTGTGACCGAGTCGAGCTGTGGTAGGATCCTCACTTTCGTGCTTTCTCGCCCGTCAGCTCATCGAAGTACTGTCCAAAGATTCACGCATCAACATAGTGCACGGATATGCAAGACAATCATGCGTGATGCGCACCTTGCGTTTCTCATCCTTCAGCCATACCCGAAATTCTGCGCTCTTCAAGAAATAGTCCTGCTCTGAGATAGGTTCCGCGCCTCCCGGAAGGCGGTTCTGAGGTTCTGGCGAATCTGAACGAGATCTGTCCCTGCCGGGCGAGCGAGAGCGTCGGGAAGACATAGTTACCCTTTATTCGCTGAGCGTGGATACCTGGCAATCAAAGAGGCTCAAGTAGCGATATGTTGGTAAGTTTATGCTTCGGTGGTGGTGGTAGAAGGCGAAGAGTCAAGACGAGTTTACGTCATATAAAACGTCGTTGTGGGGGCGTGGATGCAAGAGCCGAAGTCCTTTCGGAGCGCCTCTCTAGACTGGCCACGTCCGGACACGTCGAGCCTGATCCCAACAAAGGCTTTCTTCGTACACTACAGTCACCCAGGGCGTCTGCCTGATCTTCATCTTCTCTGTTGACCCTTTTACTCAGCGCTACCCTTTCGATTCCCTGCCATTTCCCTTGATATCTGAAACAACTTCTCCATGGGTCGCTGGACGCAGTACGATGAGGTGCGTCATGATGATATTCACATCTTCATTTCAGACAGAGGGATCTGAATAGCTGACTTGAACGTCTGGGTTGACTACTGCACAGGATGAGGCAAGGTTGCCAGAAGGAATGACCCGCGTAGGGTATGACTCTGATACGGGCAAGTACTACTTCCGCGACTCTGACGGTTCCCTCTGGGAGGGCCCTGAAGGAGCCCAGTATGGAGAGATGGTCAAGGGTGAGTCCGTCATATTCATGCGTGGACGGACGGCGACCATTGACGTAGAACTTTCTGGACAGTCTCCGATGCACCCATTGCTCTGGGTGAGAGCAGCAACGGCAACGATGTAGAACCTGGTGGGCGGGCGGACGGTTATTCACCACTCGCTGTGGACCCTGTAAGTCTGTTCGTCCATACCTTTCCACACTTACGCTGATGCATTCATCGCTACTCTCCTACCCAGAACGGGACCCGCATTCGATCTGAATCTCCGTACCGCATGCTCTTCCCCTTCCTCCTAATCATCATCGTGATCCTCCTCCTCATCGGCCGTCTCGTCGTATTCCCCTCATCCTCCTCCTCCACCCCCGCCAAACTCTGCCCTTCAGGCAGTACCGCATCAGTGATCGTCAAAGGCGACACCTGCTGGGCCATCGCAAAGTCGCACGAGAGTAGTGTGGACGACCTGTTATCGTTGAATCCTGGTTTGGACTGCGACACCTTGAAACCTGGACAGAGGATCTGCGTGAGGTCGGAGAGCAGCACTAGTGGTGCACGTCGCGGTTGATGAGCCGCATCATTGTGGTGGACATTGGACTTTTGCGGATGTGAGGTATTGGTCGGATTCCTAGGTTGATAGGTATCGGTTCTTGTTTTCTATGTTTCTCCCTCTCTCTCGCTCTCTCAACAGTTTGCATCTAGTTCGTCTCCTCGTTTCTTTCGGAGCTCTTAGTAAATTAGTCTTTCTTGCATCGCATCTTCTTGTGGAACTGTAATACCATCTTTACACAGCTTTTTCTCCCTTCAATCTCAGACAACCTCAGACATCCCTCGAGGCTTTCCCAGAAACCAAAATATTGACTCCAGAACAGATCGAATGAATGGTTCGACGAACGGAAGTGGGAATGTCAGCCCCGATCACGAACTCGTTCATCCGCGCAAGAGACGCTCCGCTGAGCAAATCACGCCCATCAAGCCTTCCAGACAGCCTCTGAGACGCTTCCGCCTCCTTTTTCTTGCTGGGGATCGGATGACGTCGCCCTTGTTGTCTCGGCTCGTAAGCGCCTCTGCCTACAAAAGCCTGCTTGTCCAGGATGAATTTGGCATTATCCACTCCCTCATCTTCTCTGTCTATCTTTCTTTCGCCACTTTGCATAACGTCTATTTCCCACATCTTCTCGTCTTCAATCACCATACGCAATGACAGTGACTGCTGAAACTCATGTTCGCCGTGGACACCCGAGTACGTCGTCATCACATCTCTCTACTTTTCGAGATGCTAACAACGTGTCCGTGCTACAGTCACCTTCGGTCTCATCATCTTGTTTTCCATCATCGAGCTAGCAGTTTCGGCGTGGCTAGTGGCTCGCTACAACCAGCACCACAACTACCTCTCGGGCTCTGAGAACAATCGTGTCCGCTTCCTGCTCTTCAACTCCATTTGGACCCTGCTCCTCGCACCAATCTTCATGGGCGTTTTCTTCGCAGCGCCAACCAGTTTCTTGGGTAGCTTGTTGAGCCACTCTGTCTTGTGAGTGATAGTTTCTGTTTCGTTTCCGCGCCACACCTTTTTGCACGGCTGGGTGCCACAGCCCCTATCCGCCGCTTCCTCGACCCTTTCGATGCGGCATGTAGACTCATCACTCACGGCTATGTCTACTTAAATAGCATCTTCCTGACTTGGGTCCTTTGGCTCGCTGGTGCTGCAGCCATCACCGCGACTCTCGGCGGAAGGCTCGATTGTGGCCTTAACTACACCTATTGTGGACAACTCAATGCGCTCGAGGCCTTCGCCTGGATCCAATGGTGAGTACTCATAGCCCTTGCGCTCTCCAACGCTAGCATATTAATGTCATCGTTGTCAACAGGGTGCTTCTCACGTTCGCTCTTGTGTCTGTTATTCTGCTTGCAATCCGCGCGAGGAGAGCAGGCAACGGGGTGAAGGGTCCAATGGTCCAAACAACCACTGTCTAGTTTTCTCATTTCTCGACGCAGTGTACCTTGTTCCTGTTTTACGACGCAACCATTCTGATATGATTTGAGACTCCCTACTTACGCTGTGCTTGCTTGTATATCATCGCTTGATACTTGTATTGTAACGCATCATTATGTGGCGTGTTTATATTATCGAATGGATTTTAACGACCATGACTCTGTGCGTGCTACTCGAATCGTTGCAACTAGCCCAGTGGTGTCCATTCCGCGCGCGAGTAATCACGAAGTAATGCTACACACGAATTCCATCCCAAGTACCGACAAGAGCGTGAGCATAATTAACCAGACGTGTCCCCTCGTTCTACACAGTTATGCTTGCACCGCACAGGCCCGGCGGTGCTCAGGAAAAGTCCACCCGAAGCGGGTTTGTACAGTGAGTAAACAATAAAAGGCGCAGGCAGTGGATGTATGGGGTAGGAAGTGCCGGTAGGTCTCGAATGGGAGCCTAATTGCGACACGAGCGCGACAAGAGAACGCCAATGTATGAATGCATAAGGGGAGGAGTAAGGGAGGGAAGCTGAGTAGAGGAAGCGGCCACGAAGTAGTGTTGAGGATTATGAGACAGAATCGCATGGGAATAGAAAGAAAACGGAAGAGCCACAGAGTAGGAGTAAGCAAAGGAAAGAAGATAAAATAGAAGAAAGGGAGCAATAAGCAGATTGTGCCGACTACGCTGGGTCGGTTGCAGCCTTGTACGGCCTCGATAACGACGTCGACATCAGACTGTTCGAGTGGCCGCGTCATCGTAGGCTTCGTGACAGAGGCGGCCATCGCCCCCAGCGATATTCCCCACCATGGGGTGACCTTCGCTGAATCTCCGTGTCCTTCGCCTGACGTAGATAGATGCTAAACGTGATCCACTCCGGTCCCCTTGTGCTGGTAAAGCCGATAGATCGACATCCCTTCGACGGGCGTCTGAGTTGGACGATAGTTGGAGGAAAGAAAATGTCGTTGACGATATGTAGGGTGCGTGGATGGAGATGGCGGCTGTGATGGTCGAAAGTGGGTGATGTTTGTGTAGCAAAGACCCAACGTCTCGATGACCGTACGCTTGGTAGGATTGTTTCAATGAGGTCCAGCACCATAGCGCCATTGAATAGGACTGGGACGATGAAGGTAAGCTCGGTCCTGTAGGGGTGATTATGAGTGAAAGGATGTGAACCGAAGGCCATAGCAACGTGGTGGCGGAGTGACGGCTTGCGTTCACAATTGTGGATTCCTGACCGGGATATCAACCTGGTATGTCACGAAACAGTCAGGATACAGAATCTGCATATAGACAGAGAGAGGTGCTGACCGGGTAAAGGAATCGTGTTGGTATCACCCACGTCGTCCTCGTCCTCCTCCTCCTCCTCATCGTCATCCTCCTCGTCCGACCAGCCTTCGTTTTCGTCTCGGTAGCCGTCGTCGTCGTCAACACTGCTCGACTCATGTATATACGAGCCACCATCTAGGGTCGCGTTGCCCCAGTCTCGCGCGGGTTTGTAGTTCGGGGGCGCCAGCAGCCTATCAAGCTCTTGGAATGTATCGTCGTTCATTTGTATTGCGCCGCTCCGGATATGTGCTTCGAGCCACGGCATGATGAGATGCTCCGAGTACCAGATGCCTAACAGTCACGCCCATAAGTAACGTTCAGACCAAAATGCCATGTGCATTACCTTCGTCGCCGAGCATATAATGCGGGTTTTCCTTACTAACCTTGATGAAACCCAAGGCGGCTATACACATATGCGGAGCAAGCGCCAATAAAGTCAGACATATATAAAGAAGGAGGGAAAATCGAAAGACTGGTTACTCACAGATAGCGTCCGAGAAATCTGCCCAGAGAAACTGGCCCCGTTCGGGAACGAGACATAGAACCTCTGAGGCTGGACAGATAGATTGTCTATCGGACGTCCAAAGGATATTGACCCTGGGTGCCTCCTCGAAGTAGACCGACACGCCATAGCCCCATTGATTAGTTTCGTCAAGGATTGGAACTGCCTTGGGAGTGCTAGGTGCCGGTGCTCTCGACTTCAAATACTAACAAAGGGGAATTCTATCAGTCATGAGAGCCAGAGCTTGCAGAGCAGAAAACGCACCTGGACCATTAATAAGGTGAACAGTGATGATAATGTCATCGTCGCGACACATAGCAGGATAACTGACTCAGTGTGCCAAAGGGATCTGCTCCCTTCGCCGACTCTGATGAGAGAAGGCGGTAGAGGGAGCTCGGAGGGGAAGGGCAACCCAGTGTACATCTCCGGTCCATGCACAGGCTGCAGAACAGACGAGGGAGTCGGGTCGTAGTAGACATCTATGATGATGCCGGAACTCGACGAAAAAGAGAAATCGGAAGACGATAAAGGGAGCCTGAGGTCCACAAAAGAATCGGGAGTTGGTTCAAATGCGGGAAGACTCAGCCGACTAATAGCGTTTTTGACGAATGTTTGTGTTGAGAAGATGAGAGAAGAGAAGAGTAGACCTGCAAGCGGAACGATACCGCACAAGAGGGGCAACATGCTGGTTTGATGTCTAGTGGAGCGAAAGACGTGAGTAGCGTGTTATATAGCGAGCACTGCTGACTCGAGAGGCACGGCCCTAATTCCCAAAGAATCACAAAGGAACTCCAGATAAGAAATCAGAGCACAAGAACAATGAGGTAACGTTATTCGATATTGGAATACTGATGCGATCGACGCCACTGAATGGTTCGCCACCCAAATGAGACAAAAGAGAACAGCCCCGAAACGCAGCCCTCCACGTTTCGACGAGCTTCGGGCTCTGCAGCCAAGATACCGGGAATTCACGACCAGGCCTCTTGCCTTACTGGGTACAACAATAACACGCCAACGCCAGGCCGCGGCTGCGCAGTACGTGTTTGAGATCTTTCGCGTACGGACCTAATACGACGCCCGGTCGCTTCCCATCGATTCCTTTGTGTCAGAGTATGTACTTGTGCCATGGCACGGCCGATGATGGGCCCTTATTGACACGCGCGCCGCGGCATTGACGATCGACATCATGATTCCACTTACGGTGTGTCCTTTCTGTTAGGTCTTTTCTCGATGGCACATCCCTCGTTATCTTGCCTTCGATCGTTCACATGTGTTGCCAGCTTAGCTTCTAGTGCTCCCTTGTGTTGATCTGAATACGGAACTGCATCAATGCCGTACTTGAAAGAGATGGCACACGGGAGTCAGCATCTTGGAGCCATGGGACGGCACATAAATCGTAGGGACACACTTATATATAGACGGGAGCTATTTATTCGTCTTTGTTATTATCGTCCCCTTTCCGCACATCTCTCCAAGTCATACGCTCCTAGCCAGTCATCGATATCAGGATTCGAATATGATTTTATTCTTCTGGCTCATCCCGCTCACTGTATGCCTCACAACTATTCCTCTCCTGGTACCGCTCCCACTTTCTATCTCTGATCTGTACAGAAAGATCTCGCCCTCGTCATGCTCATCGCCTTCGCACGCCCTTGGAACTACTCGCCACCCGTCGCTCCCGCCAATACCCTCCGTCCACGTCATGCTGCAGTACCTTTCGGACGCATCACGCACTCGTGAATCCTTTGTCTATGGCCCTCGCATGTACACTGGTACTCCGTTCCCCGATCATCTCCCTCTGCCCGCACATCTTCGGCCGCCACCCGCGTTTTGGAACCTCAGCAGGGTCATCTGCAGTTGCACTATCGTTGGCACTCTTGTCGCCCACGTTCAAGCTGTATGTGTTATACTTATATCATCATCAACCTCTGAATACTTAACTTTGAATCTTCCTCCGTCATGTACCTCAGATTCTCATTGGCAGAAGAGCGAAGCCGCAACCAGCATCTATGCAATCGCCACCGACAACTGTCGAGACGATCAAGTATAGGCTGAGGAATGGTTCAGACCATTCGATCGCTACGCTCAACACTCCAGAGATCGACGTCATCTCACCTAGACTAGCCCTGATATACAGGAGCAATCCTGCAGATCCACTCGCAGACGCCAACTTGGGTATCAACTTGGCGGACGTCTGGTCAGATGCTAAGAGAGGTAATAGTCTGATTGTTCGGTCGAAGGTTCAATGCTGAGCTCCTATAATTTCGGTTCCTTCCTTATAGTCAGAAGTCACTTGTGGTTCAAGTCGCCGTCGAGCGCCACTGGCGGTGTTGGTATAGGTCTTGAAAAGGAGTGTCTGGCCGGCATCAGGATGTCGTACATGCTCGCCCCAGACTTACTCAAATTCAGCTTTTATGCAGAGGTACAGGATGGTCCGTGTCCTATTCTACTCTCTTTTTGGTGGCATCGAAGTAAACCAACTCGTTATTTTCAGTGCAGCCTAGACTCCATAAGGCTTGTGCATGGGCGCTACGGCAGTGTATCACCTATCTTGAACTGGAACAGACTATGGGGAAGCTCGGTTTTCTTTCCTTCATACCTAATGCATCTGAATCAAGTCCATCGGCGCCCAATTCTGAGAATCTGGAAAAGTATCCTTGCCTAAATCAACTGAATGTGCGTAAACAATATTCTCTGTTCCTGTCTCTCCCAACTCTATTGCCTTGACCATACTTATAATTTGCAATACAGTTGGAGAACGCGAGACGGAAACTGATTGGTTATCTTCTGTATGCTTTCCCCACCATCGGGTATGTTGAAATACTGACGATATTCTACATGCAGGGACACGACCATAGATCGTCCAGAGGAAAGTATCTTTCACTTTGAAGCCCTGATACGCAATGATTCCGCAGCGCCACACTGGTGGGAGACTGGGTCTGAGCTCAGTCCTTGGCTGACAGATCCGTGAGTACCCGTATCGTCCGATCGAATTATATTCCCCGGCCTCATCGCAGGACTTTACCTCGTAGCTTGACATTCGCGCGCTATGGAGAAGCACTTGCCAGGTCTGGCCTTGATGATAGAATGGCTGCAAGAGCTCTCAAACTTACACTGAGACATCAACACTGCTTGTCGTGCTTGACGCATACACCGGAACACACGAGATACGGCACAGCGGCATGTTCAGAGACTGTGTTCACGACTAGGGTCTATCTCGCCAGAGTTTTACGGCGTATGGGCCAAGTTGACGAGGCCGTATCTCAGTACGTATACAGTTATTACCGCTGGAAATAAATCACTCACATTTTGACATGCTCCAGGGAACAGGTCTGTATCGACTGGCTGCAAAGTAAACCATTCGTTCTGGCGAACAAGACTCTCCAAATTCTTTTGCCGCGTCAGGACATTGCCAACGAATCCAATAGTATCCTCTCCGCCTTAGGCGGTCCTTCATGGTTTCAGACGAGGCTACCGACCTTAAGGGACGACGAGTGGGTCCGAAAGGGATGCGCAACTTGCAAGAGCGTGGGGGAAAATCAACTGCACAGATGCAGTCAATGCAAGACTGTACGTTATTGGTACGTATCACTACTGCTACTCTCATACAGACTCGCCCAAGCTAATAACTGAGGCCACTCAGCTCGAAAGATTGTCAAAGGGAAGACTGGGAGTCTCATAGGTCAGTGTTGTACACGTCATGTTGATTTTCCTCTGACCGTGAATCTGTCTCTAGGAAGCTTTGCCCGTGAGTCTATTCTCCCTTGTTCGGCTCATAATCTCCGTTGATAATTTTCGACGTAGGATGCTTTCAGCAAGAAGGGACTATGTTGATGCGCTCAACACAGACGACCCACAACGCGCACAGAAACTAGACGACTTCAATGCTTGGGTCATGATGCCAGATCGGTCTCGGATTCGTGCGTTTACTGACGCACTCGGGCTGAGACGCGACATAGAGCGTGGCCGGACGTGGATCCTCTTCCTTCAGGTTACCTACGACCAGCACATCCAAGGGAAGAAGCGCAAGTTTCGTATTGACGCATGCAGCGCATTTCGTATAAGCGACGTGGTGGAGATCATGTCGATGATTATGAGAATGAGTGAGCAAGATGTCCAGACATGCATCGATCAGAGGCTCGCGCGTGTGGATCCTACTAGCGCGACCGTGAGTATGCTCAGTCTGAGTTATGAACAAGGTGGCGCATCCGCAGACTGGAGCTTAGACAACAGTACGCCATCCCCATGATATATTGTGTATACGGTTTCAAATTCTGCTGACAACCTCACTTATGATCATATAGCTCCAATCTCCACCGAATTCCTAAGAGCCCACCCAGAGCATTCCAATTGGCGTTCTCTACTGAATAAGGATTTACCACCTGCCGATATCCACGAATTCACCTTCTATAAAGTTGAAAAAGACGACCTTGTTCCCGATGACCATGGGCCGAACGTTTCGTGCAGCCATGATCGACCGTCGGGGGACGCGAGAACCGTTTCCTTATCACCGATCGAGCATCGAAGCTTGTTCTCTTTATGGAGAACGAGATATACGATAGGGGTCTATATCACTGTGTTGCCCGCTTTGGTTTGGTATTGCCTCAACACCGGGGGAAGGAAACGCAACTCATTGGAATAGGTCATTGGTTCTGTTCCACCTCGCCATTGTAATATGCTGTAATATGTCGTCTTCTATGCTTGTTTCTGAAATACCCATATGCTTTTCCTACCTTCTATGTGTCCACTTTCCATCTAACTATGCATGCACCCTCGCCAGTTATATTAGTCTCTCTTTTACTACGTAATTTTACGCTACTATAAATCAAGTATGATTGAATGACTTCGACTTGTTGGTCACGCCTGTCAGTCACGAAATTGGAGCATTCGGAAGAATCAGGTGGATGCATCAAGACCGACGTCGCGTTCAAGAGAAGACATTCATCGGAAGTGAAGGAGATACAGAAGCGTATGCTAGTAAAATTACCGAAAAAAGTGATAGAAATATGTAAATTGACACAAAATAAGATGACAACGCTTCTCGTGGGCAAGCCAGCAATCAGCCGAGCCGTTACCATAGTCGCAGCAGATAGGTATTGCAGAGTTGGGAGAGATTTGAATTCTGTGAGAGTTTATTGTTAACGGATCGCATAGAGTCCGTCTAGATCGAGGAATCGAGCCTGCGACGAAGGTATCAACACAAGTCAGGCAAGTAATTTTGCGAACGAGGACATACCCTTCAGCACGAGGATGAGCGCCACTATCGGACCCTGTGGCACGTTTGTGCATATCCACCTGCTCCTGAGCATTGTCGTTGCTGTTCTCCTTGACCTTCGGCATCCTACTCTTTGAAGGAGTCGTCGTATCGGTGACAGAGGGCAGCGATGCGCGATCCTTCTCTTCCTTGATCAACCCAATTGATGCTGGCGCACTTCCAGATGCGCCACTTGCTGGTTGTGGCGAGCTGGAAGACGTTTGTCGATGAGGGTGTGCTCCTGGTGCAGGAGCCGAAGGACGAGGAACTGGTTCAACTTGATTGGAGAGGCTAGGTGCTGTGGTACCAGCAGGCTGGGGAACGTGGTTGGATGGTCGGCGTGGGTCAGATGGATTGGGTACCACGGTGGGCGGTTGTGGCGTGTGACGACGGAACGGGGGACGCTGAGTTAGAGGAACGCATAGCAGGTTCCAGAAGACGTGGAATACTGTGGGATTCTGGAAAAATACTTGCTCTTCCTGGTAACCCTGGAAAAAGAACGGGAGAATTTGACTTCGTGCAATCAGTGGACCTATGACCGTAATCACTAATGAGCGGGTTGCACAAAATACGGGTTTTATGTAAGTCGCACCTTGGTCGTGTGCAATACGATGTTTAGCGCAGAGGCTGGTGAGACTATGTTGTGTCGACACAAATATCTGAAACTCCTTCAGCCAATGCTTGCCGAACTGCCCCAAAACCGGCAAACGAATATAGTGGACAACGCCTAGGGTTACCTCACTGTCAGCAGTTCCCCGCAGAATAAGTATTTTCGAAGGACATACCAGTCTCCGTTTGAAGCATCACAGAGGCTGGGTTGTTGGCAATAAACTCTTTCCAACCGAGAAAGCCCTCGGGGTAGATATCCTCGGACAGAGGGAAAGTAGCGCGTTCGCCGGCGGGAATTTCGAGCATTGAGCAAAACGCGTCATAAGCGTTCTTGGTCCTGAACCGTCGCAGCTCTGGATCCGCATGCAGGAAGAAGTCCTTCAAGGCATTCACAGGAATCAGGTCGCCTAGTAGGGAAAAGATCAGCACTCGACCACCCTCCATCGCAAAGAGCTGCTCACGCTTGTCAGAAATACTTGTTGTTACAGAGAACACCAGAGTTAAGAGGGCCTGATAATTGTATATGACGTTGCCCTCCATCAGGCGAAGAAAATTGTACACGCCAGGCCATATGACATAGAGCAGAGCTCCTGCATGTTCAAGTCAGTGCCATTGAACTCCATGGAAAGAACAGATGCAGCAATTCACCATGTTCATCTCGAACGTTCTGAGAGAAGCATGCTTCCAATTTCCTTTTGAGGTCCTCAGGAGAGTTTTCTGGTGGTGGTGCAGACGGTCCTACGCTAGTCGCTGGAGTACGAGTTTGCGCAGTCTGAGCAGAAGATGAAGTGGCGGATGTGGCGGTGGCGCCAGGCTGGGCTGGGAAAGTAGCGTGGTTTGAGCTTGGAGGGGACGTCGAAGAGGGTCCAGATCGACGGGCCTCGGTCAATCCACTCGTCGACGCGGAGGTCGAAGGTGGGGAAGGCGCAGATGAAGTATTGGAAGAAAGAGTGGGTGCAGAGGTGGGTTTGGGGACTGCTGGAATTTGAGAAGGATGAGATCCTTGCGGAGTGCCCGCCTGGAAGGGAGCTGTAGATGTCGACGGGTTGGTAGTTGGTGCAGTAGATTTCGTAGGTTCTGGCTGAGCGTTTGAAGGGATGTCTGCGAAGATGTCGACATCTGCTAATTGTGCCATTGCCTGCTTTGCGTACGCGCTTGAAAACCGAATGTGGGGCTGACACTTGCGCAAATACTCGCGAAATGCTCCTATACGGATCCAAGAGACACCTGATCAGGAAGTCAGTACGTGTAAAAAGTACGACTCGTGAAAAATTCCACTCGCCGTCTTGAATGAAATGAGTGCGAATGTGATTGGACGTCCTCAATTTGTGAAGAGCCTGCACTGCTGGTGGGGTACACATAAATTGGTTGCCCCATGTTTCACAGTACAGGTCTATTGCTTTCGGAGACAGGCAGGATGCTTTACCTGTCATCAGAAGAATATAAATCGATGTATATTTTATATGGGCACGACTGGACGAAATTTACCATTATGGCGCAGGTGCGACCAGCGCGCAAAGCCCTGCGTTAAATGATTTTGCCACTGTTTCCAGCCTGAAGAAGAATGAGTGCAATGTTAGATATATTCCCAGAGATAGGTGCCTGACAAAGAACAGAGCTCACAGTCGTAGTCCGTGATATCTGCGTAGAGTCGTTTGTCCTTGTACGTAACGATGAGGAGTCGCGCTTTCTCGGGAAGTTGATGGGCATCTGCGGTCAGAGATACGCGATATGGTGCAGGAGAGGGTATGTCCGCGTCCAGATGTATTTCTATGTCCTTCAGGATAGAATCGTTCGCTGGCGAGGCGACATCAATCACGTTCTCAGTCCCCTCCTTCTCCACCACCACGATTTTTTCAATTTCGACCACACGCGGAGGAACTATTGTTTCTTGTCTTTGGACAGAAAGGATCTACAGGAGAACAAAGGAAGGATCGTCACCACAATATCTAAGCACAACAAGATATAAAAGCAGAATGCGCACTACACTTGACGCCACCCCTACTATTATCCCAGCAATAAACCCGCATAGAATTGCGCTCTTGTTCCAACGCAAGACATCGTAGACTATCGTCCGCAACATGGCCTTCGTGGAGGAGAATATGACAGGATCGAGGACGGGGAAGGGGTTGTGGGACAGCGGGGCATCGCGAGACGTAGTGTCATTGGCGGAAAATGTCGTGTTCAAGAGATATACAGCAGGTTGGACATTCAGTTTGCTCTGATATGGTGAGGTGTAGAGGTTGAAAGGGAAGTTTGAGGAGAGGAGAGGCCTGTTGCTAAAATCAAGCGCTCGAAAGAGTAACGGAACGAGAAGAGGTGCAGACACGAAGAGTGCTGTAAGAGGGATAAGGACCAGTGGTATTAGGAGCATTGCGTACTCCCGTGTGCAAGATACAGAAGTATTCAGTGGGTCTGGGTGTGCTGTCTGATCTGAAAGGTTGGAGAAGCAGGGCGCGGGTTCGCTCTTACTTATGTATCACACGCAGGCCACAGCTTTATAACCTTGAATTGGAACAATGAAAGTGATCGTTTGTTGTATTGCGACCCGGGTGTGGGAACCACTGTGTTGTATTCACGAACCAGGAACAAGGAAGCCCACTCACCCTCGAGACCGACTGATTGGGCGCCACCGCAAGCGGTGTAGGCCACAGCTCTCCAAATCAGGCAGTCCAGGGGGTGGCGAGGTGGCGCACAATGAAAACAAGATTTGAGAGAGAGGAGTGGCGACATGTCCCCATCCGAGTCATGCTCCGCCGGACATAAGAGGATGACGACGTGGTGCCAATGAAGTTACTCCCAACTAGAAGCAGTCATCACGAGCGAGAACGAGGAGCCCCGAGGAAGTCAATAAGAATGGAGAAACAACGGTATGCGGATTTCTCCGAACAACCTCGAGCAGCCTCGAGCTCGAGCGTCGCAATATCTAGCGATACAAACGACGAAGACCACGGTCCAAATTCTACGAACTCTTTGAATCCACGATCCGCCATCGCACATCAGGCCGACACTGAACTGGTAAGACACACGGACATCCAAGCGGTCACCGGTGTTCAGTGGGGAAGCTCTCGACTAAGCAGTGTTGCGGCTACTACTGACGCTATGCTAATCAGAGTAACATGGAGTGAGGTGAGTACTGATTCAGGCATTCAATGAGTACGCGAAGACATACATCTCCTCAAGGCATTGCGCTAAAGATCGTATTGCCTGTTCCATAGTGCGGGAAATCATAAGTAATGGCCGATGCGACGGGTCTCCAAAGAACAACAGAGTTCACAACGATATCCCGCCCGTCATTGAACTAACAACAGGCGAAAACACTCCACCAAGGTACGAGTTAGTATACGTGCTGCCTCTGGAGTTTTCTTCGTTATCCTTCAAATCAGTTAATGCGGAGCACGACTTACTCCTTTTGGACCTCAAGCAGATTCAGAGTACGCCCATCTCCTTCGATAGCCAGCTAATCCTAGGCCTGCGCAATAACGCATCGACGACCAGGACCTCAGGCTCCAGGCAGCTTTGCGCTCAGTCGTCAAACGGACTGAGCTCGAAAGAGACACTTATCTGCGAATACTTTGCGTCGCTCCTCGCTCCTTTTTAGGCATGGCTGGTGTCGAGCTGGAGCAGGGAGAACACGATGGGCTCGCGGAGTGCCAACTCGTTCAGGAAAGACGATCATGGCGGACGAAGGAAAGCAAGGCGGTGAGTCATCACATATGACAACCGCGTTTTACGCGTCTTACACTGGCACGTGGCGAACCCTCGAAGGAGGCTTTTCGACGCGCCGATTTCCCCTGAGGGCCACTTCTCTCATTTCCGAGGCCCCTTCTTCTCTTTGCCCAAACTACCCAAGATTGGATCGATTGTGACAGATCATACACCATTCACTGCTGTCGCACACGCCCTAGGTATCTCGATCGCCATACATATAAGATCCTGCGAGGTATGTCTTTCGCTCGTCAAGCTTCTCTTTCTGACCCTCATCTCGTATCCCACTATGCCGCGATTTATTGATCTTTCATAGCCCAAAAAGAAGTTGTTACAGCTACGAGACAGCGCCCTTCAGAGCAATCCAAAGGTATATGCAGAAAAGAATATCCAGACGGACGAATTTAGTGAGCTCTTCCCATCCTGATCGCTCATGTTTACGGCCTAAGTCCTTGCACTGGGCACGGGTGTATCAGTCCCTCGTCGCTCTCGACAAGCCAGTAACGAAGCCTCAAGCAAATCTTCAACACAGATTCTTCGGAGCCAGGAAACCATGATCATCCCATCAACCCGACCTTTGCAAATGTCACAGGTAAGGTACGGCTGGAGTACCATCGTTGCCACGCCCGCCACAACATTGTCTCCCGAGGAAGACCACTATACTGACGAACGATTACAGAGCACGGAAGATCTATGGGGACACTTCAGCGATGATGAGAGCTTCGAACAGACCTGGCCTCATGATAAGGATACTGGTGAAGATTCCGACTCGGAAATGCAGGAAGGTAAGTCTTTGGTAGAACCTCCAACGAGACAGTCCACTGATATCGCATCTTGTAGTCGAACAGAGTAAGATATCCTCCGCAGGCCTAATCTCACGTCGACTGACTTCGACTCTTTCCTAGTCATGACAGACCCGGCGGAGGTATCGGATCCTCCGTCACCAGCCATACAGTCCCCCAGTCCTGCCAGTACCTCTCAAAATACACCGGTGACCACTCAGGAAGCTGTCGCCGGTTCAAGTGCCACACGTCGCCACGTCGCCAACCTTTTCGCACCGGAAATGAGAGCCCAAGCACGCCTGTCTGAGTCCTCGGCTGATTCCAAACCCAAACGTCCACGCATATCTGACCCACCACCGTTGAACCCTCGCATGGCGGCCGCGACGTCTCTGCCTGTACAGCCTATTGACGAACCCAGTGTCTTCCGACCAGTGACTACGTCTAGCTCAAGTCCGCGAAAGCGGCATTGTCCTAGCGTACAGAGCGCTATTTTTTCCACACCATCCCAAGCCCGCTCAGATGCAAGCTATCCCTCACCAGAGGTGTCTCCGGAACCGAAGCGGAAGGCCAGGTGCGTTGTACGATATGATTTCTCTCTATCCACCTAATGGAAAGCACGTAGGTCCACAACCGTAAAGGATCCTAGCTCTTCCAAGACGTCTCGTGTAACGCCCAACGCCGGGGCATCTTCGACCACAGTCGTAGCAAGACAAGCCCGCCAGCCCACGACCGAGAACGGGGTTTCCCGCGGTACTTCAGGTCCGACCAAACTCATTCGGAAACCACCACCACCCGCAGAACCAAGCGCGACCCCTTCGTCCGCGACATCATCCTCAGCTTCCCTCGCCCGAGTCTCAGCGACATCGTCCTCAGCGGCTCCTGCCCGAATCTCCGTGACATCGTCCTCAGCTGCGCCTGCCAGAATCTCCGCAACATCGTCCTCAGCTGCCCCTGCCCGAATCTCCGCGACATCGTTCTCAGCTGCTTTTGCCAGAATCTCAGCAACATCGTCCTCGACTGCCCCTGCCCGAGTCTCTGCGCCAGACCCAGCCCGCCCGCCATATGCCTTGCGACCCGATACCACACTGGATAGCCTGCTCGATGATGGACCCATGGATCTCCAGACCGAGGTCATCGCGCACGATGCTACCACGCAAGCTTTGTTCGAGCAGAAGCGGACGTCGTGGGGCGTGCAGCTCGAGTTAGCTCGGGGTTGTTTGAGCGGCGACTGGAATTGGGCAGACATCACGGCGGACAAACTGGACCAGTTGTCAGGTTCCACCGCTGACTGCCTACCAAACGTACGAAGCATCATGAAGAAAGGCCATGCCGCCGAAAGACCTCCTCATAATGCTGTGAAGACAGGGTAAGCATGTTTGTTGCCATCGGTGAGATTCTAGCTTGCTCAAACGACAACGACTTCCCCCCATGATTTTAACAGAGCGGAGTATGATCGCGAGCAGGAGGCTAGCGTCGAAGGCCAAGGCCGAGGACTGGGCCTCATGGGCCCGTGGCATGACGCGGATAACTGGTACGGTGGAAAGATACAACAGGTCGTGTTCTTGGATGCAGACGGCAAGACTTTCCACATCGAAGAGCCCGTTGTGGACGCATCGAACCGCTTCGCGCGCTACCTCGGATCACGTCGTGTCCTTCAATTGAAGCTACCTCCGCAATTCCAGTACGACAAAGACGGGACGGCGGCCGCGCGTTTGTCGAGGAAGTTCATCCTTCTCGGCCGCGTCTTTCTCGTGTTCGCGTCTAAGGATAGCAAGGTATTCTTGATGGAGACAAATGAGAACTACGAACGGGTTGCGGATCCGAGACAGGGCGATGATCGTCGTCTTTCCCTTGGTCAATTTCTCAGCTGGCATAACTCGTTCTCGCGGAATTCTAAACAGGTTCGTGATTAATGTTCACGACATAGCTGTTCCTCCTGGCTGACGCGCTGCGCAGGCGGTCAGCAAATGGGTCACTCGATTTGATCTCGGTCTATCAACATCTGTCCCGGTACTCCAGTTCGCACCCGATGATATCGAGGTCATTCCCGATAAATGTGAGTAAATCCACACCCTTCCGGTCTCGATACTCTACTTAATCACTCCGATCTCTCAGATCCAAAGGACATTGATCAGAGCAACGCCTCGACGGAGCAGACATTGACGGATGGTTGTGGCTTCATGAATATGGCTGCCCTTGTCGCCGTTGCTCGATCCATGGGTTTCCTCAGTCCGCATACCGCCGTCCAAGGTCGTATCGCCGGTTCCAAAGGCGTCTGGATGCTACACCCTGTAGACAGAGATCCGCATTCTCCTCCTCGAATCTGGATTCGAGACTCCCAGGTCAAGATCAAGCTTGGAGACCAAAGATTATGGAAGCGTGAACATCTGATCTTCGACTTCCTTGGTCCGTCACGCGTCACGTATCCCGGGAGGCTCTCGATGCAGTTCATCATCAACATGGAGCATAACGGGGTACCGAACGAAGCCTTTGCCTTGTTGATGGACGACGGTCTCAGGGAGCATATTGATCCCCTGATGAAGTGGGATGGTCCCGAAGCACCCCACCTTCTCCGAGATGCGTTGGACAAGATGGGTAACGTCTCCGGCTCGAAGGTACAGCAACTGGCAGGGAGTTCACGTCGTGCACTCGGTTTGGGCCAGAAGTTTGGGCGTGACAACGAGCAGCCTTTGGCGGGTGTGGAGGATGGTGGGGATCCTGCGGCTGAGGAAGCGGAAATTTTCTGCCACGAGCGAGTGATGATGATGCTGGCAGCGGGGTTCACCCCTAAGAACGCCATCTACCTTCGCACAGAGCTCAGAGAACTGATCTCGAGGGAAATTGAGAAGTGGGTCAAAAACTACCATATTGTCATTCCCCACTCCGCAGAGGCCTTCATTGTCCCAGGTACGTTCTCCGCTATCCATGTAACTCATGAAGGCGGATGTTGACGCTCCAATAGACCCCTACGGAATTCTCGAGCCTGATCAAATATTCTTTCAATCATCTGTACCTCTCAACGACCCTGCTACCGGAATGAATATGAACATATCTATCCTCGAGGGGCCATGCCTTGTATGTCTATGCCTGGTTTCCCGAACATTCATGTACCGACAACTTCTATCATATAGATCGGTCGCAATCCAGCAAGACTTCCATCCGACATACAAAAGGTGCGCCTTCCCGGTACAAATGTCTTAGACATACATTCATCATAATCTTCGACAGGTCACCGCCGTGTACCGTCCACAGTACAAGGAGTACAAGGATGTGATCATTTGCTCTATAAAGGGCAAGGTGTCCGCAGCCTTCCCTTTAGCTGGTGGTGGTACGTCTCCAAGCTACCTTCTTCACAGAGAATATCAGCCATGCTAATACTGGTGGAATAGATTATGATGGCGGTCAGTAATCATCGTTCCTGTACTATACCTCGACTGACCATACTGCGCAGATCGGGCTCTGCTGCAATGGAGTCCGACCGTAGTGGAACCGTTCTCGAGGCCTTACGCGGAGGTCGTCCCGCCTCCCCCAAATTTCATAGAGGACCATTTCGATAGCGAGCCTGAAAAGGTTGCCGCTTTTCATGATCGCGTTGCTGCGATGTCCTCCAGGGAGCGAAACCACGAGGTTATCAAGGTCTTGTTACGGGCACTAAACGATAGCAAGGTTGGCAAATATTCAAATTTCCACGATAATGCCGTATATGCCTACGGTTATGACGACCCTCGATCCATCCTTCTCGCATACCTGTGCGTGATTTACCTTCTTCGACTACGTACACCGTAAAGCGCGTTGCTCATCTTTCGTCTAGGTTCACGACTTTATTGGACTCGAATAAATCCGGTCTCAGGCTCAAGCCTGGAATCTTCGAACGCCACATGAAGTCCTTCGATCGGTCAAGGGCCCCGTGCATGAATGTCAAGGATCAAGAACAATTGACGCCCTACCTTCGCCGTCGGAAGGATCTCCCTATTTTCGTACTTGACCATCTTCAGGAGGCGGGAAGGAACTTCAAAGATGAACGTTTGGCTAAGTACGACCAGTTGAAAGCCTATGGCCCTGCACACGACGAGGAGCTCTCTATTCCTTGGAATAGGCTGTGTAGTTTTGCCACCACCATGGCACGCCCTGGACCGGACAAGCCACATCCCACACCTGTCTTCCTTGATGAAGTCGGCCGAGTCAGGGAATTTGTGAAAGAACTTTTCGACGAATGGCGCAAGACCTGCAGTTCCTATCATGAGGAGAAGAGGACCAGCCCGCGAAAGAAGACCAAGCAGTCTCCGTCTAATCGGAGATTCACCGATATCGCGAAACGTTTCGCAGACGGTCCGAAGGACATTCCTTGCCTTGAAGAATCCAACAAACTCGACATCGTTATGGCTTCATGCCTCTACGATTACGCCACGAAGAATGGTGTGGTGGAAGGCAAATCATTGCGCTTTCCGTTCCAGGTCGCTCTCTCTGGGCTGTGTCGCATAAAGGCGGATGCGTCGGAGGAAGGGGTCGTCTCACTTATTCGGTCCGTCGCCGACAGCTTGAACGCAAACCCAGCCATGGTGCGGGTTCGGAGGAACAGACAGGCTCAGGACAGCGCAGATTGACACTAGACTTCTGCTACCACTGCACGTGGATATTGCTACGAACACTGTCCCATGATTCCTCCTCATTTTGTAAAATGCTCTAGACTTCGTCAAGTTTTACCCTTTCTACTTGCATTTCATTCCATCTGACCGTCCATCGTCCTCTGTTTCGGTTTTGATCTGCTCTCCATTTTTCGGGCTTCGTCACGTCTCGTTACGTTTTCTCATCTTTGTTTCGTTCGTCCGTTCCACCTCTCCCATCTATTCCGTATCTCTTCGTGGAGTTATTAAGGATCTCTTTGTATCATTTCTTTTCATTGCGTCTTCTCAGTCTTCCATACCCCAATCACTTCCAACCTGTACATATAGTCAAGCTTCACGGCCCTGCTCATCTTCTACGACATCTACCATCTCATCGACTTTCCGCAGATTTATGCTTCCTCGCATTATCAAGATGCTCGTCAAGCTCTGAACCGTTCAGCACGCCCACCTTCCGGTCACGTTGTTTCAACAAAATCAAGCATCCAACTTTGTGATCAAGCTTAACGCGGAGCTGCACCCGATACCCACAGTGCCACCAACCACTTCCTCTCGTTTGGTCATCTTTGTCGACTCAATCTCGTAGGCATGAACTTCTACAAGCTGTCGATCACGCCTAAAGACCCTTTTGGAGAAGCGACATGATGTACCGACCTCGAACGCCACACCACCAAGCAAACCAGGGGCCACAATTCTATGCGCTGAGATCGCCTACAATGAAACCCGCTGACAATGGTTTCTACATGTTTTTTTGGTGGGATTATTGGAAGATTGTGATGGTGACGTATTCTCAACCGTCAAGGCCCCAGGTCTCCATCAAGCCCCCGTAAACCTCGTGAAAACGGTCGTGGCCCAACTTCAAGGCCATCTCGTCAGAGACCTTGTTCTCCGCCTTCGGTCCCCTGTAGCCATTCGGGAACCAGCGCATATCATCGACCGTCTTTCCCGGCATAGTGGGCACAGAGACGCCTTTTCATAAGCGTACAGGGTATCGGATACTCCAGTGTGGCAAAAGATACAGTATTCTACAACGACAGAGCGAACACATCAGCAAGAATCGACCAAACAATCAACATCCCCTCGACAAGCAGATAGTGGTACATCACAGCATGACCCTGCTCGGCTTTCCGTCCAAGAAATTCACAATATTTTCGACGGTTTGTGCATAGAACGTCTGTTCGATGGACTATCAACATACAATTCTGAGAAGATGCGATCACGGGCCTACCTCGTAGCTTGAGTCGCACACATATCCCAGGTGCGGACTGAGTGTGACGTTGTCAAGCTTCCTGATCGGATGGTCCAAAGGTAGCGGTTCAATATCGAAGACGTCCAGGCCGGCGCCTGCGATGACCCGGCGTTGGAGAGCATCTATTAGCGCAGACTCGTCGACGAGTGGGCCTCGTGAAGTGTTGATAAAGAAAGAGGTAGGCTGCACGGGAAGTCATACGCGGTCAAATCATTTACTACGGACGGGATACCCTGGAGGTTCCATAATATCACTGACCTTCATGAGTGCAAAGTCATCCTTAGTGATCATGCCTCTGGAACGAGTCGACAGGACCATGTGTAGAGATACAATGTCGCTGGTTCGGAATACCTTCTCTTTGCTCTCTGCAAACTCGACACCTGCTGCCTCGGCACGTTCAGGGGTTAGATTGGGTGACCATCCAATTACCCTCATCCCGAAGGCTTTCGCAATCTGTAGGTTTAAGGAATGCATTCAATTTTGTGGCGCAAAGACACGAAGCGTAGGTATACCACTCACACGTGCAGTAGAAGAGCCCAGCCTTCCAACGCCTATGAGCCCCAGTGTCTTCCCCCACAAACCCATCGGAATCTTCGTCTGCCACGCTTCCCTCCCAGCCTTAACACCGGCATCCTCCTGTGGCACCCAACGCGCCACAGCCAATATCAAGGCCCATATTTGCTCCAACGTCGAGTCTCCAGTCGAACCCGTGCCGCAAACAACCACTCCATTCTCCCTTGCATGTGTGATATCTATCCCAGCGTTCTTCATTCCTGTCGTGGCTATGAGTTTGAGAGATGGCAGACGATCGAGGAGGGAAGCAGGGAAC
Source organism: Stereum hirsutum FP-91666 SS1 (assembly GCF_000264905.1). NCBI lineage: Eukaryota > Fungi > Basidiomycota > Agaricomycetes > Russulales > Stereaceae > Stereum > Stereum hirsutum. The sequence continues at coordinate 1,354,981 of NW_006763143.1, forward strand.
TTGGTTCGTTCGCGCATGGCGCAAATGATAGTATATGGTGAGAGACGATCAACTAGGGCGTCTTCAGAAAGGAGGGTGTCCGAGAAGCGGTCAACAGAGACGTCGGGACGAGACAGGATCGGAGACCAGTCCGCACAGTTGAGAGCGACGTTCTGATAATCGTCAAGGATAGCGACCTTTATAACGGACATGTTGTGCAAGTTCGTCGAGCTATCAGCGAGTTCAAGTGGTTGCATTCGGGATGGGCTTGCCAAACTGGAGGGGATAGGACAGAGCGACAGAGGCACTATATATCAGTTAGTGGGAAAGCCGGACATCCGTCCGCGGAACGACCTGAAGGATGTATAAATACCAATTGCGCCAGTGGAAGAGATGATGGTGTGGACTCTCTATTCATGGCTATGGGCAAGAATAGTCACATTGTACAGTAGCTGGTGACGGTCCAGCTTCCCTATTTACGCTCATGCTGAACGTTCAACGTTGAACGTCGACCAGAGTCTCTCCGGCTGCTAATTTTCGAGGCGTTCGGCGAATGCCGCATGTAAATTTAGCTCTTCATTTACATAACGCCACATTGTGGCCCAAGAAACAGCTCTGTTGTCAACGACGGTGGAAAAACAGAATAGATATGAATGAATACATTATACTACATGATGTGTCATTACACTAGACGAGGTGATCATAAAATAGGTCATACGGGGCACTGCTGGTCTACAATGATGGAACTGCAAGAGTTGGACTGGGTTTCGACATGGATGTGTATTGACTTTCGGCGAGGTTGATGGGTAGTAGAAGCCTCATTTAGGCTGAATTCCATTGGGGATATGTCGCCTGGATCACGGTATGGAAGAGAAATAATATCGGGGAGTCCTCTTCGGGAGCAGGCAAGGACGATAGTTATCGTTGGATAGATACCCTGACCGGTAAGCGATCACCGAATTAGTACTCCTTGAGTAGAAGGACACATAGGAGTACATACCGCAAGGTGAACTTGCGAGAAAGACATCATGCCCCAAAAGACCCCAAGCGCCGCTGGTCCGGAGTCGTTCACGATCAGAGAGGGATACCGAATACTGATGACGAGTATTATGACCCAGAGTGCCTATGAAACCTGAAGCGATGAGTTTCACCGGAGGTAACCATCAGAAATTTGGGCACCCAGATAATGCAGTACAGAGCGCCCGACTCCACAAGGATGATGAGCACCGCGATCGTTGTCCCATCACCTTGATGCGAGACTTTCTTGAGCAATCTTCTGTGCTTCCTGTTAGACGGTAAATCAATCAACCTACCAAGCGGAACGCAGGAGCGTGGAAACTACGAACCACACTGTCCACCCAATGAGGGCCGTAGGCCATATATTCGCACTCAACGTCAAGCAATAAGTCATGCCTATTAGGAACTGCCAACGCCAATCTCGAGCTCCGTCAGGTAAGTAGATAATATCACATATTGGCGAGCTCGCAGCGGCTATCATAAAAATGAGTTCCCCCACTAGAAGGTAGGAACACTGAGCGCGCGCTTTGGGTGAAGACAAAGAAACGGACGAACATAGTGTTATACAGCCCAACAAAATAACGCACCTTCTCGTCTTTGGCCCCGATATGAGGCAGGCCCTCCAAATGACTATCGCATCGTTCAGTATGTACTGGAGTAGCGTTAATCAGGGATCTATGTCCAAAGCGAGAAGTAAAAACGAAGAAAACCTGGGGACATACGTTGATCAGGGGTAAGAAGGTTGTGATCTCACCCCAACGGTCGAGTGGAGGATTATATGCCGAGCTCTGTTTCCGCTTCCAACTTGCGACCGTCATGCCGAACGTGGCGGATGCGACCCCGAACATTATGATGGTTAATATCAGCATGACTGCCCTCGGCTTTGACCTCACTCCCAGTCGACTAGGAAGGCGATGATCAATCTTGCAACGACGTGTAGTATCTTGTAACCTACCAGATGAGGTACGTCGACAGGAAAAATATGCTGACATAGGTCCCTAAAGGCAGAAACTCTAAATGGACATTGCGCGTTACGGTTACGACGACATAGAGCTTACCGTAGGCAAGGGTACCACATACCAGAGAATCGATGCTCTCGAGAAAGACTGAATAGGCATCGCGCATGCTGGCGTCCGCACACGAGGCCATGACGGTGTTCAGTCAGATCGAGTTTTGGGGAGGGGATGGAGCGTCAAGCATGACCAATTTTATACAAAGAAGGTCGTGTTCGCATCACAGATGCAATGCATGTCGTTTCCTCTCGGCCTCGGAGACAGCACATGGGCCATGATAGAGGAGAGAATCTGTTTGCGGGACACTTTAGATATAGGAATCCCCGGCCGCCTACAGCGTCATCGGACAAGTTTAGAACTTGAATCATTTCCTGGTAGAATGAAGGAGTATAAGACTTACCAAGGCCAGTATCGCTGTGTCAGCCACTCTCACGGAGAGTGATTGTGATCCATTGAGATGAGGTCATTGTCTGACATCTACTGCAACAGGTGGGATATTGTTCATGTCCATTTTTGCAGAGGCCGTAGTGGGCAAAGACTTGACATACACTTGCCCTCCGGGCGCCACCTGGTCCCTCCTATGGGTCGATTAGCAACCACTGCCTTCAGCTGTCCATTATATTCAAGTTGTATCTTCTGGCCAATTTGGCTTCACGGAATGAAGACGGCGGGCCAGTCTCGCGCCAGGGCTTCGCCCAGCCTCTTTGTGGCCCGCCTCTACGCGCGGGGGCTCCGCCCCGCGCGATGGTCTGCGATCTTCTTTGAAGAGCGTGATAAAAATTACTAGCCGCTAGTACTAACGACCCACTCTTCGAACAAGTGGTGGATGCCACGACCATCTTTCAGTGTTGTTTCAGTGGTGAGCTTGCGCTCGGCTTGAACTTCAGTGCTAATGCACTTGAGTACTGTAACACTCCCTGAATCTCGCCACAGCTGCAGGCCGCGAGGTGAGAGCACAGTGCCCACTTTTTTGCGTCCTTTACATGAAAGAATCTCGACATCCAGAATACGGCGCAGGGAGGCACTGCTACACCGCCGACCGTACCTGAGAAGGAAAAAACATGTGCGGCCTGATCCGGGTTGAGGGTTGAATCGACCTCAATCCGACCTCATTTCGACCATCAGGCGACTATCAGTCTCGAATGAGAGTCGCCCAATATGCGGGCTGATCGCTGATCTCGAACCGATCTCAGGTCCGGTGGGCGGTGTAGTGTAAGAGTCCTTCCCAATGGGGCAGGTCGACTGGAATCTCGTCGTTTGGGACATTCGATGCGTGGGAAGTAGGTCCTAATGGGGTAGGAGGGGGGTGTAGACGTCGTTAGGTCTTTCGCTCGCGTGGTGGTATGTCCCAATGGGGCAGGAGGGGGTTTTGAGCTCGTCAGGTATCCCAGAGCGTGGGAGGAGTTATCCTAATGTGGTTATTTAAATCATTGCAAGACCTGATCCCTGTAGGGACCAGGAATAGAAGAAAACGACTCGGAGGAAGACATGCTCAAGAAACAAAGTAAGTAGTCAAACACAGAAGGCGATGAGACGCAGAACACCAGTCAAGCCGTCAGAAGCTGTTTCGGTGGAAGATGATCAAGAATTCATGATCTGGTCGATGCAGATACGACGGTGAGCGGCCTGTGCACTGGTGGTTGGTGACAAGGAATGCCACGCATGCGGCGGCGAATGAGAGTGGAAGAAACGTATGCCGCCGGAGGAAACCGGATGTGAGTTCCTTTTGTGGCAAGTGGCGAGCCATGTGAACAACGGACGTTTGAACAGCCGTAAAAAAGGCGCACGATCATGAAACAGCCGTCGAGACACGAATCGTCTGGTCATTATATCTCTTACATACAACGTCAGCGTCAAAAGGCATAAAAACTCGCTATCGTAGCAATCGTGGCAGCGTCTGGTCGTAAATCATAATATAAATGCTGTCCGAGGGCGGGTGTGAGAATAGACGAAGAGAGGTAGTATCCAGTCCTCGCTGGTCATAACAGTCCAGTTCGCTTCTCGATACATCGTCCATGTGGCGATACACTCAACATGGAGCCTCACCCGCATCTTTTCCTCTCCCTAATAACTCCCCAAGTTTTACCGCTGCCGCCCCATTCTTCAACGTATCACCACCTCTCATCCTTTCCCTCTCCTCCTCTGCCAAAATACGGCTCGCAGCATTCCCTTTCACCGTCCTATCCCCATCCACCACCGACGGCCCTCTTGATTTTGCCACGGCACTGTTGACGTTCCTCCCCGGCCCAAGCACCAGCGAAAATCTCTTCGACCTTCCCTCACCCGTTGCATTTGGTCGAGTAGTCACAGGTGTCGTGTGTAGCGAGACTGCGGGCATCGAGAACCGCTTGTGCCGCCTGGCCGTATCCTCCCTCCTCGGGCCAGGTGTCGCGATATAATGACTCCTTGGCGATACGAGTTGACTTAGCGTAGGTTCGTGTGTGTGTGCCGAACTCGAAGGAGATGAGGAGAAAGTAGGCAAGGCTGGTGTAGATTGAGTGGGGTCCTTGAGGTCTTGCGACTGGAGAGGAAGGTCGACGTTGGAGGATGTAAGCAGGGATTGGGAGTCGTCAGTCGCTGTCGCGGTCGATGGGGAAGGATCAGCGTTATCTGTCTGGGAGTCATGGTCTTGGAAGTCTTCCAGAATTTGGTGGTACGATCTTGGTCGAGAGGAGGGTGCGCGTATCTTGATGACAGGCCGGGCAGGCATACCGCCACCGCTCGAATCAGAAGTTTGCCCGCCATCTGCACCTAATCCTTTACTGAGGTCAATCTCGCCATCAGGCGTATTCGCACCAGAAACGTCATGGATAGGGGACAACAGTCGACCCTTGTTACCAACCGGCGTAGGACTGAGATCAATGGCCATGAGTAAAGACGGAGGTCTTGAAGAAGCGGGTGTAGTGTACTGTGATTGCCAAGAGGGGAAGCTGTCGATGTCGACTTCATATGCGGGGTCGTTCGGAGGAAGAGAAAAGGGAGCGGAGGTGGAGGATTGCTGAGTTTCGTCGATGATGGGAAAGACGGTTTCGTAGCATGCGTCACATGCGCGTGCGGACTTCGAAGGGTGCTTGCCGTTCACGTCTGAAATGAAGAAAGTCTAGATGCAACGTTCGTAAGATTTCATGAAGAAAGGATGATACTAGATGTACTTACACTCCCAGAGCAGGAAGCACAAACTAATCGTCCACACAGCCTACAATGGTGTCTCCGTCTCCTCCATCCGAAATTCTTCGCACATCTCATACAGTTCTCTGTCTTCCCATCTGGTATCCAGATTGCTGGGACGAAGTGCTCGACTTTGCCCCGTTTCGGCTTAGTCCCACCCTCTTCAGGCAAGTGCGGAAGTGCTTGGAGAGTCTGGCGGAGGTGGGTTGTGGATGCAGAGGATGTGAGAGTTGAGTTCGGATGGGTCACGTTCAGTGAAACCAAAAGCGACGCCTTCGCGTTACGAATCGCCGTGGCCCACTCATCTCGCTCTTCTTCGCCGGCTGCGTTGGGTGAATATTTGCATGAGCATCCGTAAGCAATACCTCGATGAAGAATAAAACAACGAACCAGCGTAAACAGCGAATGAGGCCTCTGGACTCAACACATCAAACCTCATTTCTTCGCCGGGCTCTGCTCCTAAACCAGTGGCTGCTACCACAACCTCTACATCTACAAGCTCCAGTTTACCTTTGAACCACCATTTCTCATCCGCCGCCACAGAGCTCGCCTGCCTCTTATTCGGCCTGCTCGGACTACCTGAGAACCCATGTCGCGAGGGCGAGCGCGGGCCTGCACTGCGTAAAGGACCAGGGCCAGGTATGCTCTTGGTTCTATCACGTATGATCGAGAGCTCAGCCTCGCTGCGACTCCTGGAACGTGACATACTGGGTCGACCGCCAAACTTAAGTCTGGACACGTTTCCACCTCCACCAGCATCAGACCCGACGCCACCAAAGACGTGGTGATGCCCTGGAAGCCAGTCCCATCGCTCTGAAAGGTCGGTATCCGAGCGGTCGAGATTAGCGAGCCAGACGAGGCAGTCTGAGAAGAGGAGAAAGTCATGTTCCTTCGGGTGGGAAGAGTTCTCTAGTTGAAGTAGGGAACCTCGTTTGAGGAAGGTACGGCCCGGGACGATGAGCTGAAAGGGAAGGTTGGGAGCACTTCGTTGCAGTGCCAGGAGAGCTAGGGTCTGCGCGTGCGTGTGGAGGGACGTATTGAGAGATGAAGTTACTGAAACAAAAAAAAGTCAGCAAGTAATGACACTAGTGATATCCTCTGTGATTACTCACTCTTCGAAACCAGGGTATGCACGGCCATTAGTGACACACGCTCCGAATCCTCTGAATCAGTGCAACCAATCAAATCCTTCAGAAGAAGGAGATATCTTGGGCACCGTTGCACGATTGTCAGCAACCAATCCCTGAGTTTCAACTTCCCGCATCTCGGGTCCGTTTCTTGCTTTGCCACGAAAGCAGAAAATGCAGCATTTGAGGTCAAAAGTCCTGTCAGCGAGGCCACCGATGTATGAAAGGATGTGACGAATGGAGTATACAAAGATAGGTATGGGAAATGGCTCAAGAGGACTGGTGAGAGGGGCGGCGGTACACCTCCGTTGGAGGTAGATGCATGAAGGTGGTCGGTGAGGGAGGAGAAAAATGACCGATGGAGGTTCCAGATGTCGATAAAGTTAGAAAAGACGGATGTGAGTTCGGCACGACTGAGTAATGGGTGTGGTGTGTCTAATGACGCGATGACCGGGGTCAGGAAGTGCTGTGATAAGTGAAACATAGTGGTCAGTCCGCAAGATATCAATATCTGCACGAATTGAGTTATAATGATGAGAACTAGGGTCGGAAGAGGTCTACCCCCTTGGCTGCAATCAAGACACCAATGAATGTTTCTGAAGCGCAAATACACATCACAGTGTGGTGTCTTGCCAGAGCCATGCTTGAGAGTATATCTGTCGTTTTGAAGACCCTCAAAAAGGACAACAAATCGTCTCGCGACGGCTTTGGGACCTATGTGGTACTGGTAACACCGAGTGTGACATGCTTCGAAGAAGCGGTATGGCATGGCATGATACTGATCCCAGGGTCACCGAGGTGTGGCGCCAGCAGCAGTTTACTCCCTTCTCTGCGCGACTAACAGCCACTAGGAGAGAGTAACAGAGACAGAAGAGGGTGCTCACTGAATAAATAAGATCCAGTCCATCGACGTACGTCCGCTCGGTCTCATAGAACTCCTCAATGACCTTCTTCCGCTTCTCCTCCTTCGCCTCGTTAACAGGACGGAGTTCCCTCTTTCTGTATGCTCTACCCTTCGCGTCGACAGAGGAAGGTCGCGACTTCGACTGTTTCAAAGGACTCCGATTCGGGGGCATGAGAGTAGCACCTGGGGAGATACGGCCGTCCTCCGGGAGCGAATCGAATGAAGCAGTGCTGACGACGGAGATTCGGTGAATGAGCGAAGGAGCAGTAGGAAGCGATATTCTTCGGAACGGAAGATACGGAGGCCGAGGCTGCTGTAAATATGCAGAAGGGGGACCACCCGGCGACTCTGAGGTCGGGAAGTCGACCACAGACGGAGCAGGGGTAGACACTGTGGCGTATACCATTAAACAGAAAACTGAAAGTCAGACACAACTGGCGACGAACAATGATACAATGAATAGGAAACGGGACAGACCTGAACTGGACGACATCGTCAGCGTGAACGAAGGGAAGAGAACGTCGTCGTCGAGCAGACCACTGTCGCTGACAGCTCCTTCGACGCGACCCACAAGCACTACTCCGGTAATCCCATATCGGGCGCCCCGCGTGGCGCGGATCGGCTCGCGTGCCTGCAGGTCTTTCCGCTGTCCTTCCTCTTGCGCATTGACTTTCACCGATATCTCCATTTTACCCTCTGACAGCAGTATAGTACCCTCAAGATACTTTGACAACATCTTAGCTCCTCTTGTCCACAGCATGATTACATTCAGCCATAAGAGCTCATGCAGGTCATCGTCAGCCTCTGCTCGCCACACTTTGATCACGAGCTCGAAGGAAGGTTCCCGTTCGTTCCTCACTCCAATTCCTCGTCTCTTGCGTAGGCACGCAGGCTCATCGTTGACATCATCAGTATACGAGGTTGGCTGGTCCCTGTATCGGTGCGTCATCCAACTCATTGGTCACCCACTGGCGGAGTCGACGTTTGTGATGCTGCACTTCGGTGGTCCACGCCGAGTCACTGGCCCATGAGTAAAATCATTACAGCGCGATCTACCTTCCTTTTTGTATGGTATCAAATTTCTCTATTGGCGAACATGTCGAAATGGTATTCTTCCAGCGACTCTGCCCGTCACTTACTGTTCGATCAGGCCATCGATGCGGAGTCCGGAAGAGGAAGCTACGTTCATAGTATACATTGTTGTAGAGAAAAAGATGATGTGCATATATATACAAGTGGCGAGAAGACACGAAAGCGACGAACAGAGCTGTACTAAGTAAAGTATAAAACACGGAATCAAAACCTTGGTCCGCCCATTCTAGAATCTACGCCAGCCATCCTACACCCACGAACCCCACATGCGTCGCACAGGCCCGGCGACGCTCGAGATGAAGCCATACATGCATGTACTACGAATAGCTATGTCGTACTATGAGTATGGGAGCGCAGTGAATCGTAAGTTCAGGTCAGGTCTCGGAAGGGAGCCTAAGTAAGAAGAAACTCGACGACGCGCTGCTGCGTTACAAGCCTGGCAGTCTTTGACCAAATGGTAAGGAAATGCCGATCATGGTGGGGTGAGAGGGATTGGGACGTGCTGAAAATGATACTAGGGTGATCGGGTAGGGAAATGTGAAAAGAAAAATGGAAAGCATATGCATAGCAATTGGATAGTGTGAATATATGTTCGTTGAGGGAGAATTGAGAGCGAGAGCGCGCATTATAAACAGAGAAGCAGAAAATGAGACATCCACAGAGTCGTTACCCTCGGCTGTCATAGACGGACTTTCGACAACCCTATAACTCGTGCATTAGGAGGACTGATGCTGGAAGCGAAAGAAGGCGACGTATGAGGCCAGGCTGAGGACGACCGTGTTGTGATAGGTGTATGAGCCGATGAGACCCGGCTGATGACGATGGCGGGGCGGAGTACGAAGGAGAAGGTATGGGAGAGATGAACCCGAGCATGGATCGTGGATGTTCTACGGCAGTGGTAGCGCCAGACCGGAGTTCGAGTTGGAAGAGACGGCGATGATAAGCGGAGGAACTTAAGCGGGGAAAGTGGTTGCCTTTTGTTTCCCGGCTCTCTTTTCCGACATGGCGGCGAATCCTTCCCCAACGGTCTGCGCAGCCAAGGCAGCAGGCCTAACTTCCGCACTTGGTCCCGCCTGTGGTACGGAAGGCAAGATTGTCGACATCCTCTTGGCCTTCTGGCGCTGTTTCTTCAATAATTTCTTGAGCTTTTGAACGTCCTGGTTCGTAGCGCCATCGGTCGGTGCGGAGTCTTGTTGGGCAGAGGAAGGTGCAGACTTGTCGTCATCAGAGGGTTCAGAGTGAGAAAGACCGAACGAAGATGGTTCGAGAGAGGTGGGTTCCGTTGGTGGTAACCCAGCGCCTGTATCGCACTCTAGAGTGACGGAGTTTGGGGCGTTCGTCAATCCGTGATATAGCCAAAGCAATGTTGACATCGACTCACCTTTTTCCGTTCCATCAATTAGTACGTTCGAGCCGCTGGCACAGGCATTGCCGTTGACGTGGTTAACAGATCCTGTTAAGGATGCTACGAAAGATCAGTATGATAGGAAGCGGACAAAGCGAAGAAAACCTTACTGGTAGTGTTGTTCGACAAGGCAGGGGTGACCAGCCGTTCTTGCTCCACGTTGCGATCGACTGTGGGTGCCCTACTCTCACTAGCACCATCGGCATGCACAGATGACGAACCTGAAGGGTTAGCAGCGTCTGCGTCTTGCTTCCCGGAAGCCTTCTTCCAACAGTCCATGAACGCCGAATTAGGGTACCTCTCAACATGTTCTTTGATCTGCGCAGCGAAACGAGCAGCGTCAATCTCCTCCTGACTTAGTACCGGTGCCACGGGACATGGGGGTAAGTTTTTGCCCTTCTCAGCAAGCGCCCTCTTCGGTAATTTGCGGATTTGCCTGGTTTCGCCGGGTTCCTTTGACTCTTCTTGAACGTTCTGATTTGTATTGACGTCGGTTGGCGAAGAGCCTGGCTGGGCAGATGAAGGTGCGGCTTTGTCGTCGTTCTGCAGTGACGTCTCGCCAGTTCTGTCGTGAGCTTGAGGAGAGCCGGTTGGTTGATCATCTAAAATGTACAGGTATACGGTTGAGGATGCATGGACGGAAAATAATCGGGTTAGACCTTACCTGAGCTTGATTTCGTGTCAGAGACACTTGTAGACGAGGTGACGGGCGGGGGCGAATCAGCGGTCTTTTGCTCTTCGCTTCTAGTCATGGGCAGGGAGGTCTCCGGCGCACCTCCCTCACTCACGTGAGTAGTGTTCGCACCGTCATCAGATGGCCCAAAGCGAGAAAGACTGGACGTAGATGGGACAAGAGAGGCGGGTTCCGTGGTTGTAGCATGTGCTAGAGGTTTAGAGTTTGGTGCGTTCGTCAATTATTGAGATAGACAAAGATATGATGACATTTACTCACCTTCCTCCCTTCCATCAAGCATGTTAGAGCCGTTGGCACAGGCATCGCCGTCGACCGGGTTCACAGGTTCTGTCAAGGATGTTCCAAAATATCAATATGAGAGGAAGCACAGACAAGCGGAAGAGAACCCTACTGATAGTGTGGTTCAGCGAGGCAGGGGTGTCCGGCCGTTCTGTTCTTGGTTCCTGCGGTCGCATGGGATATGGGAGTGACCCTAGGTGCTTGGCCCTGTCCGCTAGGGCCTTAGCGATGTCTATCAGGTTCTCGGACTCCTCCACTAGCTCCTCGAGACTATCAAGCGGCCTCTTCTTCAATGCGATGATGAGCTCGGGATTTTTTGACTCTTCTTGAACGTTCTGACTTGTACCGACATCGGTTGGTAGCAGAGAGTCTTGCTGGGCAGATGGAGGTGCAGAAATGTCGTCGTCCTGCAGTGACCTCGTATTCCTCTCCGACTGGTCCTTGGTCTCCTGCGCACCTCCCTCAGTGACTTGAGCGCTGTTCGTGTCGTCATTAGAAGGTTCAGAGTGTGAAAGACCAGACGAAGATGGTTCAAGAGGGGTGGGTTCCGTTGGTGGTATTACGTTCGAGCCGCTGGCACAGGCATCACCGTTGACGTGGTTAACAGATCCTGTTAAGGATGTCGCAAAAAATCAGTATGATAGGAAGCGGACAAAGTGAAGAAACCCCTACTGGTAGTGTCGTTCGACGAGGCAGGGGTAGTTGGCCGTTCTTGTTCCACGTTGGGGTCGACTGTGGATGCCCTACTCTCACTAGCACCATCGGCATGCACAGATGACGAACCTGAAGGGTTAGCAGCGTCTGCGTCTTGCTTCCCGGAAGCCTTCTTCCAACAGTCCATGAACGCCGAATTAGGGTACCTCTCAACATGTTCTTTGATCTGCGCAGCGAAACGAGCAGCGTCAATCTCCTCCTGACTTAGTACCGGTGCCACGGGACATGGGGGTAAGTTTTTGCCCTTCTCAGCAAGCGCCCTCTTCGGTAATTTACGGAGTTGCCTGGGCTCGCCGGGTTCCTTTGACACTTCTTGGACGTCCTGATTCGTACCGACATCGGTTGGTGAATAGCCTGGCTGGGCAGATGAAGGTGCGGCTTTGTCGTTGTTCTGCAGTGACGTCTCGCCAGTTCTGTCGTGAGCTTGAGGAGAGCCGGACGGTTGATCATCTAAGATGTACGGAATACAGTTGAGGATGCATGGACGGAAAATGACCGGATTAAACCTTACCTGGGCCTGGTTTCGGGTCAGAGACACTTGTAGAAGAGGTAACGGGCGCTGGATAATCAACGGTCTTCTCTTGCTCTTCGCTTCTAGTCAAAGGCACGGAGGTCTCCGGCGCGTCTCCCGCATTGACGTGAACAGTATTCGCACCGTCGTCAGAGGGTTCAAGGTGAGACGTAGATGGTTCAAGAGAGATGGGCTCCGTCGGTAGTATCACCGTAGTCGTATCATGCTCTAGAGTGTTACAGTTTGTGGTGTTCATAAATCTGGACATAAGTAGCAAGAATAACAACGAGATCGACTCACTTTTCTCTCTTCCATTGACCGTTGTCGGCACATCGGAATCATCGCGTGAGGAGCCCGCGCCCGTCCTGATGCTGGTTTCCGAAGCGATTTCCGATACCACCGCTTTCCCTTCAGGGACGGAAGGGTGGATTGCCAAAGTCTCCTGAGCCTTAGCGTCGGGAAGCCTTGAAGACGAAGGCGCGCGATCATCTTGACTGAAACTGGGGTCAACAGTGTCCAATTGTTCTGCCTTCGAAGCGACGTGCGAGACATTGGCCGGGGAAGGTAGCTCATGATCCCTCGAGAGAACGCCCACGTCCTTAAGACCGTCGATCGCGTTGGCGCCATTGGCACAGGCGTCGGCGTTGACAAGGTTCACAGATTCTGTTGAGGATGTTCCGAAAATGAGTATGACAGGAAGCAGAGACAAAGCGAAGACATTTTCCTACCGGTAGTTTCGTTCGACGAGGCAGGGGTGGTTGGCCGTTCTTTCTCCGCTTTGTGGTCAACTGTGGTCGCTCGATTTTCACTGGCACCGTTGTCTTTGATTGGTTTGGGCCACATCAGATGAATATCAGGGTATAATTGATGAATTACAACATACCATCGAGGACTTCTGCAAGCATAGACTCGGAAGGGGCAGAGATGAAATCCGTGTTTTCCTGGCCATTTGTGTTCGTCGAAGAAACAGCAGTAACTGGGGGAGGGACCTGGACGTGAGAGGCGGAAGGCAGAGCTTGTAGGGCATGCGACGGTTCCGTCTCTGCGTTTCCAGCATGGATATAAATTAGCGCCACATTTCGCATAGTGTTCACCAGGAACAAATCACTTGCCTTTCTTGACAGAGCCCTCCGACCTGACCTGAACTAGTAACCGACGCGGTTTTGGGCCCGGGCGAGACGTAGGTTTTTTACGACTCAGATCTGGTTGCCCAACGATTTGCTGTCTTGTCAGGATGCTATCCTTTCCTTCTACAATGTCAGTGACACGTATAGCGAGTTTTAAAGTGAATAAGATGGTGATAATAGTTTATCAGTGCCAGTGTATAGGGTTGAAGTTGATGCAACGTACTCGTATGAGATTTCGTTTCAGCACGAGCTCTACATCCGTCTTTGCGCTCAGTCCGTGCCGTCAGGCCGCGCTCCCGTGACGAATCCGTATGCGGGATTAGGTTTCCCTCGGAGACCTTCCAATTGAAAGGTATCTGCGTTGCATTGTCATTGTACACTGCGGCAGGCATCTCGGTGAGACCGTCAGATCCGACTGAAGTCGACGTATATGTCTATAGGTGCAAGGGCATCAAAACCCGTTGGGGCCGCTGCGAAACGACAAATCGCGCACCTTTTGTAGCCTTTCCTGCTCGACAAGTTCACTCCTGATAATACGGCCTCCCACAATTACCTTCGCAGCGACATGGTAAACGGTGAAGGCTCCAGCGATGAGCTACACGTGCACCACCGCGAAATTGAAGTCGAAGGGGATTAATTAATGCGGTGCGGAAATAGGCAAGGGGGTTTCGGAACACGTACCATGAAGAATACCATGGCCACAGTGCACAATAAAACCGCATATCTTGCAACCATCGGATCCCAACCGTACGGCGAATCGGAGGGAGAAGCCCAGGAAGGGGTATTCCACTGGTCAAAAGGAGAGGAAGACGTAGCAGAGAACGGGAACGTGTTGTACGGATTCGAGGTGATAGGCAATGACTCGATATACTGGACCTTGTAGACGGTGACTGTTGGTTGCGGGGTCCAATCCACGGGTGGCGAGGGTGGCGGGGCCATGGGAGACGCGTTCAGAGTTGGAGTCAAGAGATGTCTTCGGACAGCAGGGGGCAGACCAGAGAAAAGCCATTGGAGCGATGATTTTGCGCCAGTGACGATCGTACATGCGACGATGAAAGCGGTGATCAGCTCCGATGGAACAAAGTGTATGACGATGGGGTTCAACATGGTGAACAGAATACACGAGGTCGCAGCAGCGACCTGAGATAGAGTTGTGTGACAATCAAAAGCTGGAGGTGCGTCTGGTAGGATGGTGGTGGTCGAAAGGAAAGAGAACAACAGAAAGGACAGCCTTTATATATGCGACACCCCGGGCACGTGGAAGAAGGCCACGCCACACCCGCGCTATCCTGTTTTATCCACAAAGGAAGGACACACCAATCCAGGTGCCGAGGCCCGCTTATTTCTTCTGCCGTATCGGTTACGCAACGCTTATGTTGCCCCAGATATTGTTATCTTCCTATCAATCATTATCTTCTGGCTTCTCGTGCTCTGACTCGCATTAGGAACAAGAGCAAGGGCCCAAGCGATTCACCTTTCAAAAGCGACCTCAAGGGGTAGAAAGCAAGAACCCCCATGTCCAATGTCAGCAGCATCAGCAAAACTTGGCTCATACAGTACTTTTAAGCCGCGGAAAAGAACACATCCTTCACGAGAAAAATGCCTGAGAGAAGGGATTGCCCTCGAACAAGCGCCGCAGGAACGTGATATCAGAGGACGCAGCACAGAAGAGCACAGATCGGGCTGGAGGGACGAGGAGCGCGTGTGAACGCTTCGATTTGCTATCATGCGACCATCATATCTAACCAATAGCGAAACTTTCCGAACACAAGAGAGAAAAGCCACCTGAAGAGACAAAAGACGGAGGAGATTGCAAATGGTCCGCACAGTTGGCGCGTTGCGAGAACAATGGAGGGACTCGAAGGGAAGGGCCGAAGCGGCGGAAGATGCCGTGGTCGAATTGTAACGGTGTCAGAAAGTGGCGTGTGGCGTGGGGGACGTGCGATCTTTTGGCACTCTCCCTCGCGCCTCCTATCTCGATGTTTTCTGTTTTACATATTAGATCTGAAGTTTTCTGCGTGTGACTCCTACTCCTTCCCAAGGGCAGTTATGAAGATCGGTTGTCAGTCCAGGGTACTTATTGCATGACTCTCATCAAGGAGCCACTTAGTATTCAGACGCATAGTATACTATGACGTATCACCGCGGCCCATGAGACGGATAGTTATTCGTGAGGAGAGGACACAGCATCGAAAGCACAGTTACAATTAAGAAAGTCGATAGGGCATAGTACACGGCAGTACACGGCCCTGAGCTGACAAATACCCCTCCAAATTACTATTTAGTGTGGTACAGCAATTACCCTCAAAGGAAGTACACCCCCCTTTCCCTCCACAACAGGCTGCAACGAAGGCGACCACACCTGTTGAATCTCCACCCCTGTATCGTGCAGCTCAAAAGATCGTATGATCATAGCCGTCATTATCTTCAACTCAAGCAATGCTATCATGAATCACGACGTCGTCAGGAGAGAGAGAAACACAGTGGCCGAGACTCGAGAGACATACCCAGTCGATAGCCAATACAGCTGCGCGGTCCATCCAAGAAGGAGATGATATTACCCCAAGGGCCGTGAGGAAGTTCGCTAGCTGGAGGAAGACTTCCGTCTGACCAGCGTTCTGGCCTGAACTCTTCTGGATGCGGTCCCCAGACTTCTTCACGGAGTTGCATCGTAAGGAACGGGACATGAATGACCTATCCAAGAAGAAATATGAAGCATGGTGTTGTGAATAAGACAATACGGGGAAGATGTGATGATATAGCGTACCTGACCAACTTTGATATGTAGCGAAGTCAAAGTGCGCCCATCAAGGGTTTTCACGGGTTTGCTCAGAGGAATAACGTCGTCTTCGAGGGCGAGGCGATCTGTGCGGGGAACGGCGCTGTGTAGTCGAAGTCTACACCTAGATGAGTGATTGACCACAGAGAAGCGCTTAATGAAACCGTGGTGGGACTGACCCTTCCCTGATCACGGCGTCGAGGTATTCTACTTTTTGGACGCTGGCGGCATTGAAATTGGGACCAAGAGCAAGGAGTTCTTCACGGAGTTTTCTTTGGATCAATTTGTCACGGGCCAATCGCATGAGCGTGAAGTTTAGTGTGGCTGTCTGTCCAAGGGTACCTATAAGCACAACGAACACCCGGCGAAAAAATAGCTAACCGTTGTCTCGTGCCCTGCCATGCTATGTCGTAACAGGATGAGTATCAAAACGTCAAGGTAGAAGGGGAGAACGCACATGAAAGTTGAAATATTATCCAGTAACTGCTCATCCGCCATATGTTCACCAGCGCCTTTCACCAACAACGAGAGAATATCTTTGCCCTTCTCGTCAATATCTCCCTTCTGTAGGATCTTCGCTGCTAGATCCCTGGTGATGGACTTCGTGACACCTTCCTCCAGAAGGCCAGGGATCGGTAGCCTGGTAATCCAAGGGAACGACTGTATGATCATGGGTGCGAGTGCGCCGGTAGTTGTGAGTCCGAGTTGCACATCCTTGTTCCACGCAGCGGCGATAGCTTTGGCCTCGGCACTCTGGCCAGATCCGAAGTCGTGGCCGAACGCGACTCGACCGATGATGTCCAAGCTGTATGTATACCAACAGGATCGCAATTAGAACTAATCAATTGATCCAAACGGTTATAGACCTACGTGCAAGCCGAGGTGTAGGGAACGATGTTAAAGGTTCCGGGAGCGGCCTTGAGCAACCTCTCCTCCATCTATAAGCACAATACATTCACTCATCTTGAATCGGGGCAGGCAGGGCATGAACGATACGCACCCTTTCTGTACACGCCCAGACACCATTCTCCATACCTCGAATGCTTTCGGTGCTACAAACGATAACCCAAAGCATTTCAGTGACAGATTCAGATGGCGGCGGTGGTGGCACCATTCGCAAGTCTCATAACTCGATCTTAGACGCACCTGAAGGCTGGGGACAGTATTCGACGCTGACGCTTGTGTTCCGCTCCTTCAGCCCATAAAAGACCTCTCCCGACCAATTTCTCGATGATAGGCCTTCGAAGAACGATGTCAGGACAAGGATTTACTCTGAAATTAGATAATTGGGGTGTATACCTATAAACTGGGGCCTTCACTGGATCAAATCCTTGAACGTTGTGCACCATACCAAGGGCAGTCGATGTGGCGATAAAGAAACGCACCATATTTGTCGGAATGCTGGAAGATGTACTGGGCCGCAGTATGGTCTGCACAGACCAGCTAAAGAAGCGTACTCTCAGTCACAACAGGTCGCTTCATCTGGCATTCGATGGATGAGGCGCGCACCTGCTTTCCATGAAAAAGTGCCGAATCCAGAGTGTAGACCGGACCAAGTGACTTCATCCACTTCGTCGTCAACACGTTTGCCTCAGCGATGGCAATAGCCTTTTCATGGCCCCAGATCCAACTGGACTCGCACGCAGGCTAAAAAGAAAATGGGGCGTAAGGATGGAAACAAGCAATATAGGCTATGTGAGAAACGCACAGCGGACGGGAGGAAGTCTACATCTGACCCGGACTTCGAGCGCAATACTTTCGCCACAAGAACCGCAGAAAAGCCGAATCCAAATGAGACCAGGAGGATCTCTACAGTCGAAAGAGCGGGCATATTGAGAGAAGGAACGGTCCAAGCCCAGGAGACTCAAAAGATGGTGGCAGTTGAGGAGACAGAGAGGGCAGAGAAGGTCAGGGTGCGGTCTCCAGTCGGCGAGACTTTTTTTATGCCATGTCCTTTCGTACGGTTGTCGGACGACCATGACAGGCAGTTCGCGAGTCGCAGGGCAACGAGTGATGGGATTGATTGATTGAATTCAGTAGCAGGAAAGCCGTGTTGCGGCTCACTTTATCCATAGATAGCCTGTCTCTGCCATGACCTCCCGTAATGAAAGCAAAGAGATAGATACTGCGAGCGCCAATGTATGTGAATGTCGAGAAGTCCAGCCGAAGGGCCACCCGAAGCAGAAAATAGCTCGAGAAGACCGTGACCTGGGGGCCTGAGAAAGAGGAAGTCGAAGTTATCTGCTTTCAAGTCTCCCACTGGAAATATTCCCATATTCCCGGGAGACGACATCGGCGATATCCCACTGGGAAAGAAAAGAGCGGTGTCCTATTCGTACCGGTTCCTAAGTGGCTCGGGGATCATTATACTCACACTGTAAACAGACGTTAATTATCGTAGAGGAAGGAAGAATCAGCAACGCCTGTCAATGACTCGATGTGGCGTGTGACCCGGGAGCATGGCGGCGGGCTAAATCGAAACCCCGGCCTGTGTCCGATGCGCTCATCGAATAAATTGGGTGATAAACAGTTTCAAACGACCCTTTAACAAGCAGTAACACGAACATCATAGCATAGTCGAGCATGACAATAGTGTGGGGTTTTATTCGGAAGTACGACAGTACAAGTATAGTTCCGCATTTGTTCCGCATAGGAAGCCCTCTCGGCCACTGCAACAAGAAAATGATAACAAATCACGACACGAAGACAAGAAGGACAAAGAGGCAAAATCTACAATGAAAGAAACGACACAAGCAGATGATCAACCAAACAGCATAAAAGTGCGAAAATAGGTACTCCCCCAACGTCAAACAGATGAGATCCTCCGCATCCGGAATCCACTAGTGGTACCCTGAGATCGATGCAGTACCGGCCACTCCAAAGAACAATTGTACGGTATCTAAGACAAGACGAAGAGACAATTGAATAGACAACTGTGGCCCAACCTTCTTCAGGGGTCTAAACCTTATGCCGTACGCATCAGGAGTAGCTGCTGGTAGGGCTTTTACATTCCGGCGTGTTAAATTCTGCACTGATTGCCTGAGCCTCCAGGTCAATGTCCTCCGATCCTGGAGTGACGACTCTCCCAGCAGGGTCGTATGCCGTCCTCATAGTTGAAGGCGTCTGGGGCTCAATGTCACTCATCTGTTCAAGCCATAATGGTGAACGTTAGTATATGATGGACAACCTTCAAGTACTATAACTCTAGCAGAACAGCTGGAGAGCATGTGGAAGGCAAAAGAAAGTGGAGGTCTGACCTGGAAGCGATCCCCTTGGTCCTTGCTAGGGGCGAATGAAGCGGGGTCTGTATATGGCCTGGTAGTCAAACGCACGCTGTTCGAAGTGGGCCTGAGAACGAGAGACATGGATAAGCAAGAGTGCAGTGCACAAGGGGTCAAAAAGAGGAAGTATCAACGTACGAAAAAACCTCGTTACTCTGATCCGAGAAACCACGGTTCGTCAAACGGCGAACAACACGGCAAGCAGCAATCTGGACATTCCGAACTCAGAGTAAGGAATCGATGAGCGATTGATGAAGTAGATAGGACGTTACCGTGCAGATCTAGGTGAAGAGGCATCATCAGTGTGGTGGCAATTTCGATCATGAGAGTGAAACTGACCACGACAGCTGGTACATCAGCAATAACACCCATCACAGCATTGAGGTTGAGCATCATGAAGATCTACATAACCGCCATCAGTCAAAAAACGACACCAGATTGCTCTGGTATAGGTCTACGTACCACGGCAATGGTGTTCGCGGTGAATCTGCGGAATCCAGATACATCAGCACACTATTTACGTCTAACGTCTGACGCAGACTCACGAAATCGCAAAATACAGTAGTCCATCCTGGACCAGCATCACGACGAGCGGTGTCTTGGACGCACCGCTGGTGGCAAGCTTGAAAACGGTCAAGCCCATGACGATGAAATCGAGCGACATCCCGTAGATGTAGATCGTCCTCAGGATCACGATTTGTGAGTTTACGATAGTGCAACCGGCGCCGGGTGCCCATATGTCTCTTACACCAATGACGCCGCGGAGGAGAATCCCAGCGTATACTACAAGCGCAACGGAGAGAGGGATCACAATGTAGAGCGAGCGGCCCCAGACAGCTATGCTGAGTCAAGAGGAAGGTGAGTTAGTAAAGACCATGACGAACCAATAAGAGCGGAGGAGCATACGTTCGGATGGATAGGTTGGTGGCTGACATGGCGATGGCAAGATTTCCGAACGTCTGACTGAAAATAAACAGCCCTTGACAGTTTATCTCGCTGGAGGTAGGTTGAAAATATTAACTCAGGGCGCAAGCTAACATGGTTGCAATACCAGACTTACGAAGTGACATTCAGCCCAATGACCCTGCGAACGTGTGGTGAGTAAAGTCAACAGAATCACTAAGGGACTAAATGACATACACGCCGACGAGAGCTATTAACATTGAATAGCGACCAAGAAAATAAAACGCCTGGATACATATGGGTGAGGCGAACACGACGGTTGGGTTGTGAGTTCGACTAACCAGAGGCCATTGGAATCGTCGGCGTCTCAGCAAGTACGCAAGGTCGAAGTCGAGGCTGACTAGCCATTCCCATCTGTTCAACTTAATCAGCCTGATTCTGCATCAAAGGGGGAAAGTGAACAATACATGTAGAGACCGAGAAGTGCATGGATCAGTTTGGTGAACGCGCCTGAAGAAAAGAGAGAGCTGTAAGCCCATTTAATGGATTGTTAGTCGTCAAATGTTACCTCCGTCGAGGACGAGCTCTGCGGAGGATGTCCAGTCTACCATCTCGTCCTGAGGGTATAAGAAGCACGGTCGGCGTAAGAGACGTGGGGGTGGGTAGGAAGAATGGCGAGGACAGGAAGATATCTGGGACAGTATTATGAAGGCATGAGCTCGATCCTCGGACAAGGACCGGCGGAGAAAGGGTGATTTTCAGTAAAGTAGTCAAGCATCGAGCCACCTTCTATTTCGGTCGCACCCTTGTCAACGAGGCTAGCGAACAGCGGCGCATCCCGCTCATCTTCACACACATCCATGCACTCCGCTCCCGTTCTCGTCAGGCCACGTGTGACCGTGCCAGAAAAAGTCTTGCGTGAGAGGTCTCTAGGGTCCATGTCCACATCGAGCCAGTCTTTTCCCTCCAGATGCCAGCACCAGACGTTGTCGGCAGTCAGATGGTCTTAGATAGTAACTTGGAGGGACACCGAGGTCTATTGTTGTTCGGCCAACCCTGCATTGGATCAACACCAGTGTCACCGGGTCTATATTTCACCTGTCCCCTACGGAGTTGGAAGCAAGGTGAGCAAGTTCAACGGCGGAAAAGACTCGAACCAGCGAAATGATCTGCGCCGAGCCTTGTGGGGATGAATGGAGCTAGATCCTGAAGAGATCTGGGAAAGATCAAAAACAGAACGACACTTTGCATGTTTAGCAGAAAGAGACGACACAGCAAGAGCAGAGTGCCACCTAGTGCCACACTGGTCAGCCCACTGCGTGATGCTTCCGGTCGTAGCAACTAGCAAGTTGTTCGCGTTCTGTCAAACAGACGTTGAACATTCAACGTTCAACGGCCTACCGCGCAACGACCGAGCTAACATTCAAGTTCCATGCATCCTGTCTCCTCGGCCCTCGTCGCATCGTCAAAACTCCATTCGTCGCAACCGGGACCGAACTTCGGTGACGCGAGTGGCGCGTTGTGGCAACCACGATATAAACGCTGTCCGATTGTGACGAATTGCTATGGTCGCCGTGTTCATAACCACACAGCTCGACGAGCAGGCGGGAGAGACGAGTGAGTGAAACGAATGATCCCGCCCGCTACTGCACGGTCCTGCAACGTCAAGCTTGCGATCGAAGGGATGATGTTGGGAGGGAAACTCTGCGCAAGACTACCATGAATTAGTATCATCTTGGGGAACCCACTGAGCTTTTGCATCCAAATCCATAGATCAATGGAAGATAGTTGGTCCTTGGTATAAAAAATCCACCTGTCCGTAAAATGAAATAAAAGAAAAGAAAAAAAAGTTTAGCGCCCTCAAGTCACTCTCCCATTCACCGACACACTCGGTGCAATCCTCGCCAGCGGCACGTCGTCCTGCTCACTCTCGCTGTCGCTCGGAGGCTCCGGCTCATACACATTATACCTCCCCGCCTCTTCCCCCCTACTCTCAATATACCTCCTCAAGATCTCCTCCCTGTCCACTGGCCGGACCTCGTACCCCTCCGATCCCCTTCTCGCCCTAACCATCCCGCCCATCCGCCCATATCCATACTCGTCGTCGTCGTCGCGCTCCTCGCCTGAAGACGGGAGCGAGTCATGGTCCATTGCTCCACCTTGGTCTTGCTCCCCGTCTCGATAGTCTGGATGCCATGGTGGAACGGAGGATCCAGCTGCGGCGCGGCGCTGTTTAGATTTTGCGGAGGCTGTGGTACGAAGTTCGGAGTTGGAAGGATGGAGGGAGGGGTTGAGAGAGTCATTTTCGTACGTCCAGGGTGAATCGGGGAGAGTGAATTGATGATTGGCGGTGCTCGGGTCTCGCGGCGGCCACGCCTCCTGGTGTTCGATCCCTATCAGACGTGGAAAACAAACGCCAGTCAGTTTCCTTGGTATAATCTCAAGAAACAGCAACGAATGGGCGGAAGAAAGTAGAATCGAAGATCTTGAAAAAGCGTGAGTGCTCTATGGGCGAACGAGCAAGATCAATGCCCACCTTATGAGCACTACACGAACTCGTCATCGTCTTCTCGGCGATACCATTGCTCCTTATAATCTGGACGCTGCAGTTCTATCCACTTACCATCGCCCTCAGCAAGTTGATATTTAAGTCCTGTTCCGGGTGTCCTGGTGGGCCAACACCAGAGCCACGGGTTGGGGCCAAGGATGGATTCGATGTTTCGTCGTTTTCCAAGGTTCTGTCATGGGTAAACACTGTCACGAAGGCGACGCGAACCCATGCAGATTTGGACATACATATGGGAATTTGATCTGCGAGGCCAGTCAGTACGGGCAACACGGCGCCGGTGAAAGAGGATAGAGAACGTACATCTCTGATTTTGCCGCGCCTGACGAGTGTGGCGACTTTGTCCTTCTCCCAGCCTTCGATTGTGGTAGAGTTTCCCAGCAAACAGTAGAAATGATACAGGCTGGATCAACCACACCATCAGCCAATTGAGTTTAGAGAACAAAGGCAGGCCAGATAAAACTCACCTGAAGCCTCCAACCATAAGCAGCACAGGAATACAAGCCACATAATTGAGGATAATAAAGACGAGCTCAACCCCTTCTGGCACATCCTGTCCATCGACCGAAAGCATCAAAAGACCATGACGAGTGTGGCGTCAAGGCGAAGCGTACCCAAATCCGGGAGTGCATAGCATGAGTAACGCGCCGAGTGACCATGGCAAGATGATAGGAACAAGCGAGATCCACGAAGAAGAGGAAACGGATGAAGTGGCCATAGTTGAAGTGGCCGACACAGTTGTCGACCCAGGGACAGTGATGGTCTGCGCGCCACACTCCTTTAGCAAACGAACTGCGACAATTATGAGCAAAATAAACTGACCCATACGAAGCACACATCTTGTACGCATACGTGAGCCAATTGACGAGAAGGACATCACAGTTTTTCGTGGGCCACTCACCGTTTACATGATTTACAGTGGTGAGAACGAGGGGGTTTGTACTGTTCGCATGTTCGACAGTATCTTGGTCCTCCGGTAAGCTTCTTGACTTCGTAGCCCTCCATGGAAGCGGTGTCGGGTTGCTATCAATAGATTATCAGCCCATGAAACATCTAGAGATTTGATTAAACCATACCCATCCATCTGGGACGCGTCCTGGGTCGGTCACGACGCATAGACGGTAGTTCCAGAGTAGCATGGCGACAAGTAAACTGTTCAATAGGGATCATCAGAGTGTAAACATGATGGAGATGCTGATCCAACGCACTTGAATGGAACCAGGAGGGTTAAAAGTTCAATGGATACGACACGACCGTACCACGGCCATATTACAAAGATCTGAGAGGAATACGCTATGAAGCAGATGAGGGAGGAAGTGAGGCCGACGACAATACGCCCCAATAAGCGTCCCATATAGATAATGTATAGTTTGGATACTCCAGCGTCCTAGTCGTCGCCGACTTTTATACCAGTCGTGGTGGATGCACAGTGCAGAAAGGTGAGCATCAATGCGGTGCCACACTGCGCGTCCAACGTTGCGGGCACGGCGGCTTCGGCAAACGCGGGTCGCGTAAATTACATCCAGCGGCTTGTCCCTGCTCACCACCAGCGACATCATGCTCGTCCTTCGCCACTCGCAAAACCAACTTGCCCGCCGGTGCACCCTGCGCTCGCTGTCCACAACAGCGCCGAGGCTCGAACAGAGCACAGACGCCGAGCCTTCAACACAGGCTGAACCGAGCGAGGCCCCGAAATCCTCTCTTTCTGCTCGTCTGGCTGCGAGCAGCTTTGCTGGTGTCCCTATCTGTGCGTGTCGCTCGTGGCCTGCTCTCGAGGCCAGTTACTAATACCAAGTCTGTCTACTTGTCACATCAGACAACGCCCCTAAGTTTGTTTTCCAATCGGCCCGCTCTCGGTCACCTAATAACTCTGACTACTCTAGTGCGTATACTGCTGCATCCCTTACTTTAACGCTAGTTGACTGAGACTCGATCTTACAGACAAATCGTCCAACCAAAATGCAGGCTCCAGAAGGTTCAATCTGGTCGATAAGACTCCTCAACGAACGCCCACACCTGCTACCTTCGGTTGGACGGACGGTGTTGTCCAATCGTCCCTCAGTGATCGTCTCTGGCGGAGGCAGCAACAAATGCCACACACACCCGAACCATCACCCCCCTCGTCATCCTCCTTCCTCGACTCTGTAACGAAAGGAGCGTCACCCTCGGCCACACAAGCTCAATCATCGTCGGCGAAGCCCTCCGCAGACATTGCTCGACCCAAACGCAGGGCCACAGCCGACGAAGCGAAAACATCCCGCCAGCAGTCCCGCCGTGAGGCTCGTGAGGCTGAACGCCTCGCACGAGAAGAGTCTATCGCCAAAAACATGACGATCGCGTCTACCGACCTCGGCAGCCTCTTCGGTGTTCAGCGCGCCTCTCCTGCCGCCGCCGCCGCCACCACCACCACCACCCCAGATGAAACCAAGGTCGCCGCGAAGGCTACGAAACCCAAGAAAAAGCCCTCGACTGTCGCCACCACGATACCTTCTCTTCGGAGGATCCAGGTGCGACAGACTTTGGAACGTTTCGCTGGGGATTATTCTCGCTACTCGCCCATCCGCAAGGCGACCCGCCATACCGTGGGCCCGGTGCGGTATGCTCGGTATGCGTTGAAGAAGGATTTGAGTCCCCCGGATAGGAAGCTAGTGCTTGGTGTCATTGAGGGCCTAGTCAAGCCGAGGAAGGTGCAGGCGGTGCAGGCGAAGCAATGAGTAGGCAGGCTTTTTAGTTGTCATATTTCCCGTCATTTCCTTGCCCTGCAGCGTAAATTCTCAGGCACACACTCCCTGCTACATCTGTCTAACCGGTGAAAGGAAAAGCATGCGATCGAAGAAACAAAAAACGCAAATAAGTATACATCAATCTGGAAAACCAAAACACAGCAAGAATAAGGGGGAGATGTCGACTACGGTCAATGACCAGCCCTAGGCATCACCCTCAAGTTGATCCACCTCCTCTTCGTCGCTCTCAACCTCCGGCATCTCTTCCTCCCCGTTATCAGACCTGACGTATGTTACCGACGATTCCTCCTCTTGCCCCTGCTGCTCTTGCTGGTGGTGTTGTCCGTAATCGTAGTCTTGATCGTGATCAGAATCTGGTTCGTAGTCCGACTCGAGCGAGCTTCCTGGTAAAGCCCACCACGGTAGATCAAAGTCATAAACCCGTTCCAGCTCGGGAGGGACCTTGTACCCAAACGCCGTCACATTCCTCTGTGTCTTCCGGGCAGAAGGCGCCTCCGCACTCCGCATAGCTGCCAGCAAAAGCAGCGATTGCGGAGGAGCTCGAGGATGTACGGCATGATGAGAGCGCGATAGTGGAGGTGCCGATGGCGATTCCTCCTCCCCCTCGATACGCTGTCGTTTCTTGGGACGAGAGTTGGGCGTGCCAGGTGACGGTTCGGGTCTAGGAAGAAACCTGCCGTTGGGCCCACGCTGACGATTATCGACCCGGATAAGGGGAGGCGCGGATGCTGAGTGGTTGGCGGCCGATGAAGCCATGTTCTGCGATATAAATGTGTGGCGCGAAGCTGGTGCTGGTGCTGGTGGAGGGTGTGTGGAAGGAGACCGGACGGCTCCCGAAGCTAGTGACGAAGAGACATGCGCCTTATGGGCGCGCGGCTGTGCACCCTTTGGGGCTGGAGGTTGTGAGGAGGATTGTTTGTGTGGAGGTGGTGCTGAAGGCCGAGGAGTCGCTAGGGAGGGAAATTTTGTGGGGACCTTGATGAGGAGCTTTATTGATGCACTACGGTCCTTGGAGGTGCCACGGTCGTGTTCGCCAGCCTGAGAGGCGGCCTCTTCCGCCTCTCGGGCGGCAGCTTGAGTAGAAGCAGCAGCAGAGTTTGTGTCGGTGCTTTGTTGTCTCGATTTCTCCCTGTTGGAGCGCTTTTGTTCTGGATCAAGGAGCGTCCGGTATCGCTTCTCCAGACCCTCGGCTGCAGTCAGCATGGCCATCTTCCGGCGTTCGCCCTCTTGAAGACTGGTAGAGTTGTGCGTCAGGGATGTAGGATGGTCTTCGGCCTCTGGAGCACTAGCCTGGGAGTGCTTTGGGTTGGCAGCGAAGGAAGAGGCGGGCAGGGTGAGAAATGCGGTGACGTCCATAGATCGAAGCTGGTCTATCCGCTCCTTGAGCTTATAGTGCTCGTGTTGGAGCTTCTCCTTCTCGCGGAGCCTCTGCCGTTTTTCGAACGTCTCGTATTTGCGGTGCCTCTTCTCGTAGACCGCGTCCGACGTGTCCGCACCGTCCTAAGCCATAGCAAACGCATAACTCATGAGCAAGAATGTTGCGAACGAGTGGACAGAACAGAGTATACGGACGTCTTCAGTAATCCTTGGCCTGAATCTCCCACCCACCGCCTCATGTACCGGCAAGAGATGAAACTCTGGCGTCTGGATGACTTGCTGCTCCCTATAGGCCTTCAAGACCTCTGGCTTATCGAAGTATCGTTCGTACGCGGACGTGTTCAACTGCATCTCGAAGCTGACATCGCCAGCTTCAGACGAGGCAGGCACGAGCGAAGATTTCGTGGTGAGCAAAAGGGGTGTGTCCGCAGGGATAAGGGGCTCGCTCTCGTCTATTGTATCACCCATTCGAACACCGCGACCGGTCTCTCGTCAACGAAGGGAAAGAGTGAAAAAGATGCGGGCAACGCACGTTGTCGCTTCAGAGTATCGATTATCATCACGTCCGCATCGCAGCTGCCCACGCCGGGTCCACCTCTACGCGAGCGGGCAGGAAGGATGCGCTTCTGGCGCGTTTGAACGCCTGCCTTGGTGGGAGTGGGTGTCTGCGCGCTGGACGGACCCGCGGCCGATTCGAGCTGCATCGAGCCCGTCGGCGTCGACGTCTCTGAGAAGGAGAGAGTGGCCGTCTGGGGAGGAGCGCTCATCGCGACGGACGGTGGGGAGGACGAGGAGAACGTCCAAGCTGGGGGTGCTTGACACTACGCTTCGTTTGTATATTGCCCGCCGTCTTGCCGGTCCTTGGTGTCGTTCTTTCTCCTTTGATAGTGGGCCACATCAGGCACGCATTCTTGCATTATTCATAGCTCAATAAACAAAAATGTGATAATTGCGGGAGAGTCGAAAATAGAGGCGTCGAATACATAAACAATAGTGGAACAATATGGTGTACAAGCGTACGTATGTGTAAAGTACTTTTATAGTATCGACTACTGGCCCGACTGGTCGTACTGTCCAGAGCCATTTGGATAGTTCCAGTTACTAGACCATCCCTGGTCACCTGCCCCACCGTTGTCCCCATTCCAGTACCCACCACCCCCGTACTGGTTGAACTGAGGCATCGGATTGAACTGCTGCATGTACCCCATGTTGTACCCAAGCGACGAAGCAAACCGTGGGTTGATATGTGGTTGGACGAACTGCTGTCCGTACCCTCCATTATCAACATTTCCCTGATAAGGGTCGTAGGATGACCATGCATCACCACTATTGTGGCCTGCAGCATCATCGCCCACGGCGGGAACTACACCACCGTAACTTTGGGGCGATACGGGCGGCGGCGACACAGGATGTGGGGTCCATGGGTTATACTCGTCCGACTCAGACCGCTGTGCAGGTCCGTGGTGGCTCTCCGACCATGATCCACCTTGGTTCCTGCCACCAGCGCCACCTCGCCCGCGATCTCGACCACGACCACGACCATTCTCACGTCGTCGGCCACGACTGTCTAAATCACGCCCACCTCGTGAAGCACCACCCTCAGAACGCTTGCCTCCTCTGCCACGTCCTCTGCCTCGGCCCTGGCCCTGGCTCTCGCGGGGAGGATAGCCATGCGATGGTCCAGACGGTCCAGGAATTTCGGGACTTGAAGGAGCAGGAATCTCAGGCGGCGCGTTGTACTGTTCGGAGTACGGGTCGTCGTATGGGACAGGAGCAGCTCGAGACGGGCCAGGCGGGGCGTCTATGTCGTATGCGCCATGGGCATCATACGGGTTGGATCCGTAGAGAGAATCGGCCATGAAAGCGTCGTCCTGCTTGGCGAGGGAGGGTGTCGGCGTAGGATGCCGCGAGGAAACGACGGAGGGTTCCCGTGAGGCTTGACGGCTGGTAGATAAAGTAAGTAAAGTGGTTTGAATACGATGAGGAGGAATGACGCACCGCTCTTTCAGCCTCGCTTTGTGGGCAGCTTCCTCTTCGTCATCCGAAAACTCAAGCTCGTACTCTGCAGGTTCTTCATCATGCACGTTACTCGCATCACTTCCTTTGAAGCGCTTCAACTCGTTCATAAAGACGAACTTGCTTCGGTGGGGCACGTGAAAGATTTCGCGGCCAACGGTGACCCTCTCCACGTCGAGTGGGTAGCTTTCACTGTACTTGACTTGGTAAAGCGGCTGATATGTCGGCCCAAAAGTCTCGTAAATCTGGAAGAAACGTAAAAAAAAAATAGACTAGACACAAAAGGAGAGTGCCACTCACATAACCCATAACCTTGCGATCGTCAAAGACAAGCAGCGTATCGGAATCCAAAGCTTTCTCGTTGGCCCTGAGCTGGTTGGCAGACGCAGAACCCCTAATAATGACGACATTATTCACGACGCTCATGATCTCGCCTACTTTTGCCAAGGGCTCGTCAGGACCGACTTCAGATATTTTGGGAATGTTGATGTCGTCGTTGGCGAGCTCGTTCTTGGTGCGAACTACGGCATTGGATGTAGGTCCACCAGATTCTTCATCGTCGTCCTCGTCCATGTCGGGAACTTTGTCCTGCGCTCGAGTAGATTTCGGGTCATCTGCAGAGTCGCTATCTGAGTCTGAGTCTGAGTCGGATGAAGAGTCTGAAACCCGTTCGCTAGAAAAGACAAAGCAAGCATGTCAGATAGAGAAGACAAACAAGCAAGGCCAAATGGACCACACGGTTTGGGAGAACCAGGTGCTAAAAGATCATCGACTTCATCCTCACTAGCAGTCTCGTCTTCAGAGCTCTCTATAGAGGTATCGTCGGATGGAGGCGAGGCTTTAACAGGGGCTGCCTTGAGATTATTCTCCACTACGGGGCCAATGAAGTCCTGGATGATGAGCAAGTCCTGTGGGACGACAGAAGGCAGCTTGAAGACGGGATCCATCGCGAGCAGGGAGATGAAGGTGGTCTTGGAGTGAGAACAGACAGGAGAGCACAAAGGAGCACAAAGCCTGACGCGCCGCATTTTTCAAAGTCGATCACGCGTCTTGACCATGCTCAGCTTCAGGCGACCGACGAGCTCGTTCACCCTCACCCGTGGTGCTCTCCGTTTCTACTCGACGCAGCCCCCAGAGAAACCGTCTCTGAAGCTCGTCGCAGAGCTTCGCAAACTCACAGAGGTTTCCATCACAAAAGCCCGCGAGGCACTCAGCGCGTCGAACAACGATGTGCAGGCTGCGCTTCAGTGGCTCGAGAAGGACATCGTCGTCTCTGGCGCGAAGAAGGCCGCGAAGGTAGAGGGTAGGGAGACTGGGGAGGGCATGATTGGAATCTCTGTGCTGTCGAGAGGAACGGGCTCGTCTCCCAGCGGTGTTCGTGCTGCGATGATTGAACTCAACTGCGAAACGGACTTCGTGGCACGAAACGACCTGTTCGGAAAGCTCGTCGCCGACATCACACACACCGCCGCGTTCATTGCAGAACCCGACTCGTCTTCATCGAACGTGTTACGGCCATTCGACCTTGACGCACTGCTCGATGCACCATTACTCTCCCCCAACGCGGTCGAAGCCCGAGCTCAGTCCACCGTCGGGTCCGCCATCCGCGACACCATCGCCAAAATCGGAGAAAAAGTCTCTCTGAAGAGGGTCGTCACAGCCATCCAACATCCCGTCCCTCCAAAATTCGCATCATCCTTGGGCTTACGCCTCGGTTCGTACACCCACGGATCCGTGAACCTTCCCTCCCAAGGCCGGATCGGCGCCCTCTCACTCCTCGCACTAAAATCCCCTCGTCTCTCTACCCTCTTTGCCGACCCATCCTTCCGGGAAGAGGTCGAGAAACTGGAGAGGTCCCTGGCCCGACAGATCGTTGGGTTTGAAACGCATACCGTCCGTCCGCCTACGAGCGATTTTGAGGAGACCGCCCTGTACTGCCAGCCGGCGATGATGTTCCCGGGCGAGTATTCAGGACAGTCCGTGGAGAAGTTGTTGAACAACTGGGTACATGAGAAGCAGTTGGTCGTGGAGACTGATGTGGCGGAGAGTGGCGGCGCGGAAGTGCTGGAGTTCGTGAAGTGGAAGGTTGGAGAGCCTGCCAAGTAGACCTACTGTTCGCCCTGGTATGTATTTGATTCGGCTCTTGCACCTTTGCGATACTGACCATAAGCTGTCCAGCATCATTTTGTATGATATATCTCTGTAATGATCAACACACCACTCAACATCTATCTATTTTCTGCGCAAACCGTCCAGTAAAAGGACTTCTTTTTGAATTTCTATTCAAAGATCGCACAGGCAGTCGTTCTAAAGGATACAATACCAAAGACGACACCATGTATGCCGCCACCGACCTAGAAGCAGAGCCTTCTGTGAACCAGTTGTTCTCAGTTAGGTTCGCGAGCGTGATGGCCTTCTTCGGTACAAAGGAACCCGTTTACGAAATCATAGCGTCACAACGCAAGTCCAAATGGGATTCAAAGCAAACTACCAACTACAACAAGCGAACACAAAGAATACACGAGCGCGACACAATACGTTTTTGAGGGGAGAAGAAGAGAGGGGTATGATGGTGATCTTCTGAGAATCCGGTCACCGATAGCTTTAACGCCAAGTGTCGTTCTCGGTGAAGGTGCCGCTGGATGGCGTAGTGATCTGCATATTCGGCTGCAAGAGCAAATGCGGACACGTTAGCGCGGCTGTTCCATCCACATTGCATGGCTACATTCGAGGAAAGTCACTCACGTCGCTCTCCCAAGTGACCTGGCCGTTGTTGATGCGGATGTATTTGTACTGGATCGACGTCGACGCGGGGAGGTTGACGGTGACTATACGGCACGGTGTCAGTCAAAAATAGTGGATAGAAAGAGTGGGTTATACGTACCACTCCAAGTTGGGTAGTTCGCCGCGCTCAAGGGGATAGCGTTGGTGGGAGACCAATTCTCAAGCTGGTCGACGGACCCAGTCAAGAAGATGTTCTCTATAGACAGAACGTCAGCGGTCCATTTCATTTCTCTCGATAATTTAGGGACGTACCTCCAAACACCGTGGTAGCCTGCACGTTGAAGGTTACAGCGACCGTACCACTGCTTCCTCCACCACCTCCACCACCCCCACCACCAGTAGTCGAACAACTCGTCGTCAAACCCGCAGCTCCCCAGCTCTCTCCCACCACCCCACTACGCGCCATCGTAGCAGTCAAGACAGACGCATAAGACCACGTCAGGTCAACCGCGCTGACGGGCACACCGGTGTTACGATCGTACTGTTCCGCGAGTCCTCCACCGGAGGGAGTGAACTTTGCGACGACGTCGACGTAGCCGTCGGCGAGGAGCTGGACGGCGGCGGTGACGGACTGGAAGGTGGTGCTGTTGGAGGAGAAGGTGCCGGTGGCGATGGTTCCGACGTTGGCGAGGCCTTGGAAGAAGGGGAGCGAGGTGCTGGTGATGTTCAGGTTGCCGGCCTTGTTCCACACGCTAGATGGCACAGAGTCAGAACCGATAGGAATAGCAAGGGAAGGCGAGCTCACATGAGGGAGTCGTAGAGCTGCTCTGCAACGGCCAGTGTCGCGAGGTACCACGGCTGACGTACAATGAACCAGTCAGAGAGCAAGGTCAGAAGAGAGCTCTGGTTGGTACTCACGTTACCGCCCATGTACGAGTCTTCGGGGTACCGACCAGTGGCAACGGGCTGGCCAGCGGCAACGGCAGAGTTGATACCGTAGATAGTCCTGAAGGCATCCGTATAGACCTTCAAGTTGGCTAGAGCCTTGTCGCTGCATGGTTGGAAGGTCGTCACATCGCACAAAGCGGCGGGGTCGAAGGTATGGATGGAGGCGAGGATTGTGTTGGCATCCTTGCCAGAACGGCCTCCGCCGGTATTGGCTGTGATATAGCCGCTGGTGGGGTTCCAGAACGACTGCGTACACCATGAGAGACATATTAAATTGAATATTTTTATTTACATACCTGGAGGAAGCACAGAAGATTGTTGGCCTGGGTCGTCCAGCTGGCGACGTTGGAAGTCTGACCGAGGGCAGTAGCAAGGATGATACCCTCACGGAGCGCACGGTGCTGGACGGAGGTCGTGAAGAAAGACGACGACGAAACTTCTTCCCACAAATCGAACCTACGCAGTCGACGCTGAGGAGTCAGAAACAATCCCACCAATCATGGCCGAAGGCGCCGTGGACTTACGTGGTCTGATTCCAGTTGTTCGCGACATAGTTTAAATCGAGCACGATCATTGGCCATATGGTGCCAGTGACTGTACTGGAACCACCATTGTTGCGCAACCAATTGGACTAAAAAGGGCTCGGCTATAAGGCTTGGGAGTCGGTGGAGATGAGACGCTCCTTACCCATGTGATAAGCGCGGTGGCGCGCAACGCAGGACCGTCTATA
Source organism: Stereum hirsutum FP-91666 SS1 (assembly GCF_000264905.1). NCBI lineage: Eukaryota > Fungi > Basidiomycota > Agaricomycetes > Russulales > Stereaceae > Stereum > Stereum hirsutum. The sequence continues at coordinate 1,388,079 of NW_006763143.1, forward strand.
GCACGTAAGGTTATCCCGGATGGCTATCGAGCTAAAGAAAACACGTACCACGCTGCGGCCTACCCCAGGCACCAGTAAACGCTAAATAAATAAGACATATAAGATATTGACGAGTCAGGGTGAAGATTTTTTTTTACCGGACTCGTCGATGTTGAACCTGAGCAGAAGGATCAGTTGCTACGTATGACATGTCGATGAGAGGCACGCACTTAGGCTCCCCAAGGCCGCCGGTGGAGACCGACCCTGTAATACACAAAAGGTATGAGCCACTGGTCCAGTAGCAAGATAGTACGAAAGATGCAACATACCAGAAGGGTTAGATACTTGTTGAAGAATTTGTTCAGCAGTGACGAAATTCTGAATCTGTGACTCCAAAGACGAATCAAGGCCAAGGACAAATTGATCGATGATGGCCTTGAAAACCAGAGAGCTGTCGCGGGTCCCTGATACGTATAAAACTCAATTTAAATATATAATAAAAATGCTTGGAAAGACCTACAAGTGAACAAGTAGTTCGGGTTCGTGTTGGACGGCGAGGCGATAACCACACCAGCCTTCGCACCCTGTGATTTAGAACCACTGGGTCCGATGTTGGCGAGCAGGTTTGCCTTAGCAATGGGAGACTCCGACGCGATGTATGCCTCGGCCGTGCTGGACTGAGCCCATACGGACGAAACGAGACCAACACAGAGTGAGGCGACTTGGAGGAGTGAGGTGAACGAACGCATTTTGGGGGGAAAAGCCTCTGGTGAAGGAGAGGATACTGGAATTAGTTCAGTCACAACGCTCTTTTATACTAAGTAGAGAGTGCATGGCAGCATGGACGGCGAGGGGCATTCATCCTGTCGGAAGAAGGATCGAGGTCGGATTGAGTGGATTGAATTGAATTTCGAGCCCTTGTGCTGTTTCAAACTCCGCACAGCCTGGTTGTGGCGCCTCGGGTCGGCTACAATACGAACTTTCTACCTTTTGCGGTAATCCCGCGATGCGACGAACTCCCATCGCGACTCCTCCGAGCATCAGCAGACAGACAGCTGACGATGTTCCTTACGGTCCACATGGAATTGTATGCTGACGGGGGCTGCATCGGCCACTTCTCCTGACCGAACATGCTTTTCTTTTTTCGCCGCCGCATCTGCTTCGGCTTCTTTGCCAGCATTCAACTTGCCTTCTGTCTGTCCAACGACCTGGCCTGGGCACAATTGAAACAACTTCATCCTTCGTCAGCGACAAACATAATCCTCATCATACACTTCCATAACGCCGGTGGTCACCGGGTCGCAGATCTACTGAACTTGAAAATCCTCAAGTGGTAGTCGACTTGGCACCGTGCCCAGTACTTTTCTCTACGTCTATCCTTCTGATGCTCGGTGATAATGCATACCCAGCTTGCTCGTGAATCTTGCACACCATCCGCTAGCCGAAGTAGTAGGACCAACGTAAAACTCTCACCGTCCATCATTTAGTACCCCTGTCCCACGACTCGCCAATAGATCTTGTTGACTATGGTCAGCCTTCTCCAAAGTCGTCAATTGGTCGCTCCTGAGGCCTGATTGAAGATCTTCAGGTCAGTATGCAGGCCGTTAGGAGGCTATCCATCTGTCTGCGTGGACGTACCTGTCTATGACATGCTTCCACAGAGTTTTTTGTTCTCGGTGCCTTGACAACCCCTCCCGCACGAAGGCACGCTCCTATAGACTTGACTGGACGCCTTTTCAGGACTCCACCCCTCCGAACAGACGACATCCATCAGAGCGCCTGAGGATTTATAAAATACTTCTCGATCAAGTCTCTCTCTCTCATTTCTTAGGCTATTCATGCCTAACAGGCATGGTCTCACAGGTACGTGCCTCTATTTTTTCTCCCTCACTGATGATATCCCCGCTCCACAAAGAGCTTGTGGTACAGATATCCGCATATTCAGTCGGCACCGTTCTACGCGTGTCGGCCACGTCGGTGCTTGGATAGTGTCTCTGCGCTTGGAACCATGAGGACGTCCGACGCGCAAGGTACCTGCTGACCGAAGACGGACTTCCATAATAAGCATTTGCCTCTGATTTTTGTGCTTTATATTCTTGTGGTCTTGATACCTTCGCCTGTAGGCGGCCCAATGTTTCTCGCGCTGATTGTACTATTTACACATCCCACTGTATAAGCTGCTTCCACTGCACCCTCGCTCCTGCGCTGCCACCGTGCCTTGTGGTACGCACGATCTCGCACTTGATGCGTCCAGGCCGGTTGATTCTATGCGACTGTTGTCTTAGTTGGGCAAAACCCTATTCGAAGGTGACGCAAGATCCCAACTTAAAGATGGCACCACCGACAAGATGAATCAATCACCATTGGTCTCGACTGGATTGGGCTGTCCTACCTGCTTTCTCACCAGCTCGCGCTTGATCCCCGCTTCTCATTGGGTTATTTCCTGTACTCACAGAACGTCAATTTTCTGATAGAAAGCATATATGATTTCCAAGAGAGATGTTTCTCAAGGAGCGGCGGGCAACGAACTACTAATCTCTGATTATCTAGCTGAGAGCCACGGTAAAGATGGGTCTTAGGAAATTTCATACATAACGAAACCTTAAAAACATCGGTGTCCGAACTCGACATGTTCGACGGGAAATAGACCTAAATTCCTAAATCGGCAATGACAGTCGTATCTCCTCCAGCTCCTTGCCCCACAAACCAGTGCATCATCTCTCTGCGCCAGTCAGTAACGTCCTATCAACCACAGAGCCCCTCCCTCCTTCTTTCAGGCTGTCCCGCAGCGTGAGGGAGTGAATACCAAGCCCCCCCTTTCACGAGCAGCCTCGGCCAACGACATCGCCTGGTCCGAGTCCGAGTCTGAATCATGGCCAGGAAACAGTCCTCTTGCTCGCTCGCATATGTCCTCAGCGGATGTTCAGTCAGCCAGGAGTTCGGGGTCGTAGTTATCCAAACGAAAGTCAGGAAACTGCAGACATGACGAGATATGGATGGTCGGCTAAGTTAATGGCAGGTGGCCGTGCGTTACAGTCGGTGTGGATGGTGTTGGTAACGAGCGTTGTCGGGTGTTGGTCGACCAGATCATTGTGAAGGGATATAAACTTACATAGAGAGAAATCTATGTCTATGTTCATTAGCCACGTACGACAGACCCAGTTCCAAGTGGTATACTTACCATGTCTCTGGAATGGCGATGAGAGTGACAGATGGGTGCGGCAGAAATATACATAACGCGAGAAAAAATACGCTAGGCCGGGTATGATCATCTAAGTCAAGAGGAAGATATAACAGTGAGTAAGTCAAGCAACTTAGAGCAGCCAAAGACACCTCGAAACAGGAGCAAAGTCCTAACTCGACGCCCTCGCCTCCTCCAACACCTTCTCCATCTCCGCCCGCCAATCCACCTTCAAAATCATCTCCAACCGCTCCTCGATTGCGTCCAGTTTCATACGCTCAAGAATCGTTCTCTCGATAGGCGTCTCGAGGGCGGCTTTGATGGCGGCGGCAAAGCCTGCGTAGTCGTCTTTGTGGACGTTGTAGACATACGGAGGGTCCATGTATTTGAGGAGGCTGTGTTGGGAGTCCCAGCTGCGACGATCTGCTTTGTTGTCCTCGTTCCACTTGGAAAGATTGATAGTTGAGTTTCGGGATGATGCTGTAGGATGTGGTTAATAATGCTTACATGAAGGATAGGGTTGATGAATGGGACACCCAGACAGAGGGCCTCATAAGGAGTAGGCGACCTACATTTAGACCCATGGACCGTCAGAACACCGATGAGCGCAAAAATTAAAACGAACAAACGACACTCACGTCTTCGGATGGCCCGCACCTATCAACACCTTCGACTGTGCTATCATCTCCACAAACTCCTTCTGCGGCAACTGTCCCACATTGGTCAACCCCTCCGGCAGTGTCACCTCCAAATCCCCATCTCTCCACGGATCATTACTCGCCCCTACCACGAAATCCACATCCGCATCCACGCCCGTACCCTGCATCCCCTGTGACACCTGTGCATACCACTCTGGATCCCAGGCACGCTCTGGTCCGGGAAGGAAATACGCGAGGCGTTTGGCCATGATATAGGCCTGGTCGGGTCGTTGGTCATGAGGCACGAACCGATGGGCGAGGCAGGAAGACTCGATGGAGTAGCCGAGGTAGGTGTTTGGGGCGAAACCGTCGAGTGTGTATGGTTCGGGGCTCAGGGTCCATTTCGCACCGAGTGGATGCTCAGGTTGAGCCCAGAAGGAGAACTTTGATACTCCCAAGTCAGCAGGGAGGAGGAAAGCGCGGAGGGAAGGGTACGTACCGTAAATATCTTCCAGATAGGGATGCCTTGAGGGTTGTCCTCGGTTTTGACGCAGTTTTCTGTGTCTTTGAAACAGCCCCAGGTTTCGGAGCCTTCGACTAGGACGGCTTTGACCAGCTGGGGGAACATTTGGTATAGCTGTACCGCGCGGTCCAGGTTCAGCGCATACAAGACTGTGTAATGCATGTTCTGAAGGGCTTGGACCTAGTAAAATGTCAATCAAAATCGATATCAGGTGAGAGTGACTCTTACTGTGGACCTCGCCCTACAGGAAAATAACAGAGCGGCGTTAGGCCTGCACAAGTACAGACAATAAGTAAGATCACAGATGACGCTCACCAAATGTCCTCTCCTCCTGTCCAGCCAGCCAGAGCACCTCGGAAATGATAAGAGCCCAGGATAACAACTGTCAAGGTCAATCAGTCAGACATAGCGACGAATACAGCTATACGAGAGATGTTCAACGACGTACCTTCTCTCTGATTCTTCTTACAATTCGACTGCTCGAGGCACTGGAACAATTCCCTGATCATATTATTATTCTTGCTCGTCCACGTATTTCTATCAGTGTCAGAAAACAGGAACTGGCTCAGTCCCAGCGTAGGTGGCGGCGAGGGCGGTGGTGAGGGAGGAGGTATAGATGGCTCCGAGAATGTTACACGTGGTTGCTGAATATTCTCTGCGCGGTGAACCGGGTTGACTGGATAAGCTTGTGTTCGTGTTTGGTGCTCTACGGGGACGACCGGTCGCGGATCATGATCGCGAGAAGGGTAGAGACTCTACAATGAGTTGTCCGTAGTGAGAGATTTCGTGGAAGCAGTCACCCTCATTCGAGTCAGAAGCACGTATGCATAGCCACATGAAGTAGGTGAAGATAAAGAGGATGCATGCCGCGCGAAACATAACGATACGACTAAATCGTAAGGGAAAAATCAGAAAACGGAAAGGTGAAAAGTGGGTGTGATACGCACGAGCGGCGAGATAGACGGGCAGGACCCATTATTGTCCTTGACTGGAGCTTGGACTAGCTTGGTGAATTTTGATAATCCGGAAGAAAAAAAGACGTGGAAAGGAGAGGAAACACGACTAAGCTGGTCAGCGAGACATCCAGTAGACAAGTCCACTCACGATAAAAGAAAGTTGCCGCTAGCCAGGAAGTACAAGGGAAAGGAGAAGAAGAATAAAAGGAGAGCCGAAAGAGAAATCGCATGGTCCTACATAGAGTCCGATCTTTTATAATAATTGGAATTGAAAAACGAAAAAGCTTCATGGAAGGAAGGAAGGAATGAAGGAAGGACTCGGAAACGGTACTTATATTCAGAGTACATGCGTCATGATGTCGCTTCGCATACTGTAGTTACACTTTTCCTTTGATGAATAAACTCGCAGATTTTGAGGTGCTTACTTGGAAGACTGACTTGGGAAGTAGGCATTTCAACCACCGGCATGTCTCTGTGCTCATTTAGAGTATCTTCTGCTGTTCGAACTTCAACGAGATCGTCGATCGAACCGAAGGGTGTGCATCACGTGCGGAAGAACAACACGATTTGTCAGAATTCAGGACCCAGGTCCTCATTCTCCGAGACTCCGTCCCAACTCCGACCCCTCCCTGTCCACCATAATCTTTTTCTTTCAGTATTATTACCGCGGATAAAGGGGCCTTCGATCCACAAACGAGTACGGAGGCTCTGCCTCGTCATAGCGTATGGGCCGTGAGTACGCGTGAGCTGAGCTGCCACTGATATCACTTGGAACTGTCGCTACTTATCGAAGTGTCCTTTCAAATTTGAAGTACTACTACTCCTTAGAGTGATCCTCGCACCCGCCGGTCGAACGCCGTCCACTCTGCTTAAGGAGACTACTACTACTGTCCCTTTTACTGCTATCTAGACTCTATTGCCTTATGAATGCTATACTCGGTCATGACGAAATGATCAGACATGCTTTTCGCTTCCCTCTTGGTGCCCGTTGTACTATCTGGCCGTTCCATCGATTCACACGTCTTTGTACTGTTATGCTAACTTCTCAGGGTGCAGCGTTTTCGGTACTTCTGCGTCTTTACTTTGACGATGAATGACGATAGTGCGCCTTGCATGATGATGTATGCAAACCGGAGTAATATTTAAAGCTGATATCCTGTTCATTGACGTTTTTGCAGCTCCGAGCCTTTCTCGCCCATGCAGAACCTCGTTGTATTGCGCCTTATATCTCTTCTCTTGGCTAGTCTTGTCCATGCTGTAACTTTTCAGCCTTTGTCTGAACAGCCTGGACTGATTGATAATGGAACGTTTGGACCTGAGGTTGAAGTAGTGCATCTCTTCTTCAATGAGCCCCCTATTGGACTCGCAGTCGGTCCAACGGGACGTGCATTCGTCACCCACGGAAGGTACCCGACACCATTACTACTTATATTATTTCTTATTCATTACACTTCACAGAGGTAATCTCACTCAAAGCCCTATCACGTTCGGCGAAATCGTCAACGCAAGCGTTGAAGTCCCATTCCCCAACGCCGAATTCAACATACCACCGGATGGACTCACGAACTCTTCATCAGGACGACTCCTTTCCTCGAGCGACTCCACCCACTTCATCAATGCGCAGGCTGCAGTGCATGACGCGAAAGGCCGTCTCTGGGTACTTGATTCTGGTCGACCGAGCCCGGTGCGTCGTCCGGTCGTTGAACTTAGCTTTGCTGTGCCTAGAACCTAGTCAACTAAAAATTACCCTATGTGTGGTGCGGTATCAGGGCGGTGATATTACTCTGGGCGTTCCAGGCGGACCGAAGTTGATGGGTTTCGACGTGGCGAATAATGCTACAACACCGTTCACCACCATCACTTTCACTGAGGACGTGTTGCCATCTCTGGGTTACTTAAATGACCTCCGAATCGACTTGACTACGAGCCTCACCAAGTCTGGGAAAGGGGTTGTGTATCTCGCCGACAGCGGTAGGCTTTTGTCAATCTTCAGGCCTTTGAACGAGTTTGCTCTAATCTTACTTGTATCATCTGCTCTGTGTAGGCGCTGCAGCGATTATCGTTGTCGATCTGGGTACTGGTAAATCCTGGAGGCATTTGAGTGGCCTTCACAGCACCTCGCCCAATCCCACACAGCTCCCGACGTTATTTGGAGTTCCGACGTATATTGCTTCGCCAAAGAATCCGGCGTATCATTACGAGACTGTGGCAGGTGGTGGAATCGATGGCAAGCTCCTCATCTCGTCAGTGTGTCGAGGAATGGAGACTCATCACGATCAAATAACTGTACATAGGATTTGCAATCTCCGCCGACGGTCAATTCATCTACTACACTCCGTTTGCGAGTAGAGACCTCTACCGCGTCCCCACTGCTGCTCTGCTCCTCAACCCTGCGGACGACAATCTTGCGTTCTTGAAAAGCGCAGACAGCGTACAGCACTTGGGTCAGGTGAGGAGCGTAAAAATCGACCATGTTCTCTAGCTAACGTGCACGCGAAGATTGGTGGTCAGGCAAATGGTTTGGAGACTGATACAACTGGGAAGATTTACGTCTCTTCGCCAGAACACAACTCCATCAATATGTTTGATCCAGAAACCGGTATGATCTCGCCGTTTGTGAGATCGCCTATCTTGGCATGGCCGGACACTCTGACGTGCGTACCCACCTTTTTGTGAGGTGCCTCAGCTAATCCAGTATTGACACGCCATGCAGTGTGGCGAACGACGGATTCATCTACGCCACACTCAATCAACTCTGGTTGAGCCCTGGGTTCCAGAACGGCACGGATAAAAGAGTGAAGCCATTCACGCTTGTGAGGGTGCCAATCGAGGGCAAGCCTGTTCTGCTGGGATAAGTTGCGATACTTTCGTAGTCCCGGGGTGTTGTATGGACTCGGAGCCTTCGACTGCCAGACTTGATGAAGCGGTTCTAAACGTCGTAAACGCTCGCTCAATGAATCATACCAATCATCCATCTGGCTCTGTCGCTGGGTCGCCATCTCAAGGATCAAAATATCAATGTACTGCTTGTAGGACTAAGATATCGCGAGAATATGGGGTGCAAGAAGAACTTAAACGCAGCTCGGCCGACGCGACGCGTAGGTGGCACGTGAGAAAGAAAGGATCCCGACGCGCTTGGTCAGCGCGTCGCACCTTGGCTCTCGCCCAAACACCGTCCTCAATGCGCAAATCGTCGTACTCGCTCGCTCGTCGTGCTCTTCATGCTCGCCATGCATCGACGGTACCCGTGAACCCTCCAGTACAGGTCACCACACTCCCGAACCGCATTCGTGTCGCAACTGAGTCTACACCTGGCCATTTTTCCTCCGTGGGGCTCTACGTAGATGCAGGCTCGCGCTATGAGAACCCTTCGACGTCGGGGGTCAGCCATTTCATAGACAGAATGGCCTTCAAAGTCAGTCTATTCCGTCGACCATCCCTTATAGTCATCGCTGATTTTATTTAAAGAGCACTTCGTCCATGACGGACGCAGAAATGTCAACGGCAATCAATGCTCTCGGAGGCCAGATTATGTGCTCTTCCTCTCGGGAGACTATCATGTACCAGTCTTCTCATTTCCACCAAGCGACTCCTCTGGCAGTCTCTCTCATTGCCGACACTGTCCTAAATGCGTCTCTTCTTCCCGAGGAGCTCGACGCTCAACGAGACGCAGCTTTCTACGAAACTCGTGAAATTCGTGCGAAGCCTGAGATGATCCTCCCCGAAATCCTTCACTACGTCGCTTACAATAATCAGGCTCTCGGCAACCCACTACTCTGCCCAGACGAGCGAATAGACGAGATCAATGCACCGTTGATACGCCAGTTTATTTCGGAGTGGTATCGACCAGAGAGGATGGTCATTGCTGGAGCGGGTATGGAGCACGAAGCTCTCGTAGAATTAGCGGACAAGTACTTCTCGTCACTAAAGTACACGCCGGTGGAGACTCCTTCACTATCGACTTCACGGCAAAATGCACCTGCACAGCAGGTCCCACCCCATCTTCTCCCTTCTGCATCCTCACCTGCGCTTGTCAAGTCACTCACTCGCGCAGCCTCATCATACCTCAACCCATTCTCCCCTTCGCAACCACCCGCGTCTCCCACTTCTCTCCTCGGGTCCACATATACGGGAGGAGAGCAGTTCATCCACGACCCCAACTCCGAGTTCAATCATATATACATCGCATTCGAGGGTGTGGGGATTCACGATGACGACATCTACGACCTCGCCACAATGCAAGTTCTTCTGGGTGGCGGCGGCAGCTTCTCCGCCGGTGCGTCTTCTCACACCTCTTCTAATCTTATATCTACACTCCCTGACATTGTCATGAATAGGTGGACCCGGAAAGGGCATGTACTCCCGCCTCTACACACACATCCTCAACCACCACCCTCAAGTCGATCACTGCGCGTCATTCCATCACATCTACACCGACTCTTCCCTCTTCGGGCTCTTCGCCTCATTCGTACCCTCTCCCGGAGGCCGCCATGGCAATTCTCCCACACAACTCCTCCCTCATCTCGTTCACCAGCTCAGTCTGCTCCTCTACCGCCCGGTTCCTTCTTCGGAACTCAACCGGGCTAAGAACCAGCTGAAGTCCAGTCTTGTTATGGCGCTCGAGAGCAGGGCAGTGGAGGTCGAGGATTTGGGTCGGCAGGTAAGCCCTGGTGTACGCTACTTGCCATTGAACTACAGAGTTGATCATGTCCTTGTTCCAGTTGCTCGTCCATAACCGCAAGGTCCACGTCTCCGAGATGTGCGACAAGATCGACCTAGTGACCGCCGAGTCCCTCCAACGCGTCGCCACACGTGTCTTTGGGCCCGAGTCGGGCGGGAAGCCCACGATCGTCACCATGGGCCACGAAGACGTTAGGGATGCGAAGGGCGTCTTCAAGAAGTACGACGTCGGGTCGGTCTGAGCTGTCTTGGCTTACCTTGTTTTCTGTAAATTACTCACCATATCATATGCTCTGATATCACGCCGCACGCGGCACCCACACCCCACCACATCCCACACTCTTAATCAATGTTGCGCTACAGTGTCCAATCTCGTGAATGTGTCGTACAATTGCAAGCAAAGAAAGACGGAAAGAGGAAAAGGAAAACAGAACGCGGGCAGCAGACAGATCGTTACAGGATTGTCCATGCGGAAGAAATACAACAAGCTCAATAATGTGAACTGCAGGCATCCTAACGTGAGTTGAGTGGAATGCGTCGTCAAAGGTCAGTACAGGGAAGTTCGTGTCGATGCCATCTATGGGCTACATATGCAGTAAAATTACAGTCTACGCCAGCGCGAGTCTCGTCGAGTGCTCAAATATATATGTGGGTCGTCGCCTGTCGTGGGCATCCATGCACCATGCTGTGATGGCAAAAGATTGGAGACCTAGACACAAAAACCAGGCACAACACCCATCAACCAGTCAGCCAATGCACGACAATAAAATTCATGTCAAAAATGGGGAAGAAAGGAAGATGTACACTCACGAGGAATCGTTGGCCTTCTTTAAACGTCCCCGGTTGTCTCCCTTCGTCAAAGGATAAGGACAGTACATCCCAGACGGTGATTTCGGCCGTCCGATGTGAAGGCCTCCGGTCTGTGTGTGCGTCTTTCATGAAAAGAACACGGAAGTTGCGAACGTCGCGAGGAGGACAAATAACCTATTCAACCAATTCAGAAAAAATCGGGCCATTTAGTCCATGTAGAGGTAGAGAGAGAGGAACTAGGAACCGACCTTGAGGTCGCGCTCGATCTCTTCGTTAATGCTCTCTCGCTCTTTTATACTTCGCTCGTGGATGTACCGCGCGAGCCAACCGGCTTGGTTGTTTGTAAGGTGGGCCGTGGCTTGGTGATAGTCTCCTCCGCCGTCCAAGTCGTCGAATATATCTTCGATGTCATCGGGCGGTGAATCTGTTCCCCCACCGTCACAAAGTCTGTCAGTCCGATGGCAAGTAGGTGGTAGTGAGTAGAAGGAGCGACTTACCATCGTCGGAGGGGAAGAAGCGTCTCGCTTTCAGTGCGAGTTTATCCGCCCAGCCTTGGTAGACGGACATCTTAGTCTCGAAGTCTTGCCGGAGGCGGGCTTCTTCACCGTCTCTTCGTTTCTATAAATCACATCCAGAAAAACTGTGAGTGGCAGAAGAACGATGGTTGGAACGAAATATGAAGGTGAGCGAAACGTACCCGCCACTGCTCGTGTATTTCCATCTCCTCTTTCTCTTTGCGTGGACCCTCTCTCGTCTTATTTCCATTCTCATCCTCGATGAACTCAAGAAACGCTATCGGGTATGCCTGGAACAATGCCAATACAAAAACCACAAGAGCAGAGATAAATCTTTAACGTCTGATTCGAACGAGACGGCAGTGGGGTACAAACCTTGGTGACGATAAGGTCCAACATCTGAACCGGGCCTCCATCGGGCGTGAGACTGTGCAGCGTGGACACACAAAGCCCATTCGTGAACCCGAGCTTTGCGTGCCATGGGGCGATATGTGCTGAGTTGCCGGAGAGGCTCAGTTGGACGGTTTCGTAGGCATCGAGAACTTCGCAGGGTTCCGACTTTCCTGTGGACAGCTTTATAGACAACATGGTCTGGGTGAGTTCACGAAATCAAAAGGTGTGAAGAGAACTGAGAGGTACCTTCGCGCCCGCCACAGCGATCTTTCTTCCAACACGAATAGCACCCCTCTCGATCGCCCGCGCAAGCGGTGGGTCGACCGTAGCTCTCAACTTATACCATCCGTCCGTCATCTCGAGCTCGGGACAAGCGGCTATGGCCAACCCATCACTGGTCACGCCGCTCTCGGACCAGAAGATATTCGAGATGCAGAGGACCATGGGGCTGCTTGCGGGAGAGTCCTGGGTCGTGATCAAACGCAGAGCAGGTCTCGAGCCGCCGTTGAGCTCTTTCTCGTACCTTTTGGCACAAAATGTGTGTGTCAGGATCAGGTTCGTCTATACCGTATTGGAATTGAATGCGGAGGAAGGACGAACCGGTATCTCAGCTGACGCATCACTTCGTCCCAGGACCACCTCCTGGCGTCCATATCTCGCTCGCGCCCCGGGTCCAAACACACCATACCCGCTAGTTTCCAAAGAATGAGGCCCCAGTGGTTGTCGACCCATTCTTTGGTGGCCAGAGAGCACCCTAAATATTGCAGTTCTACCAGCGCGGCTGTCGAGTCCAACTCTGTTTGGCCTCTGCCGGATGGGTTGTAGAATACGTAGTAGAGGGCTGTCTCGGGTGTGATTTGGGCCAATTCGGCAGTATTGCTAAAAGAAGAGGTTGTTAGTGTTAGTCGAGAAAGGCGTTGGATTCAGAATATGCAAACGTACATTCCGACTGCTTCTAAATGGCTCGTGCTATGTGCGCCCGGCCACAGCCCCGATGCAGCGAGCGTCACTCGTCCAGGAGGAGATTCTACGAGGGATTATTTAACCTTGAGATGATTTCGGGTTGTCTCAAGACAGCACTTACTCAGATCAAAAAATCGTCGTCTTGCTGACTTTCCTACAGACCTTTTCCCTGGACTAATTGAACCGGCGGTCACAATACGGACACTCGCAGTCGGGCGTTCATAACTTAATTTCTGCTCCAACTGGGTCCTACCCGGTTCGCCAGGTCTCATCCCATTCTTGAAAGGCGTGACGAACTTCTTCTGCGTCTTCACCTGACCGTTTGCCGCGCGAGGGGTGACGCCGAGCCGAGGTGGCGTAGCGAAGGATGCTGCTTGTCGAACAGGGGTGGCGAAAGAGGGACCGGCAATAGGCCGGGGAGTATCAGCGACGAGAGGGCGAAAGCTGCGTGCGGGTGTGAATGCGACGGGAGGTTCGTTACGACGTGGCGTTGTCTTTTGAGCGGAGAACGGAGTAGTGGGATTGGGAGGGGAAGGACGGTTGAATACTGATGGTCGACTGATCACCGGCGATTTGAACGGTTTAACGGATGCTTTTCCCTTGACATCCGACATCGCAGCAGTCTGGAACGACGGCGAGGGTATGGGCATTGCGGATCTCGTGAAGGAGTTTCCTGCTCGTGGTGTGGGCGTATCGGGTATGAATGCGTTATTCATCAGACGAAGAGCTTGACGTGGAGGTGATAATGGATTTGTGCGTCGAAGCTGACCTTGCGAACCACTGCCGGACGGAGAAGGAGCTAAGACTTCTTCGTCTTCGGCATCCCACTGCTGCATTCTAGCCTCTGCCTCTTGAAGAGCAGTTGCAGAGGGAGCCAAGATTTTGCTCTGTGCCGCTGTCGTGAAAGCGATTGGGAAGGCATCTGCTCCGGCAGAGATGGAACCAGCAGAAGCAAAACCTGTGATCCCGGGAACTGTAGTGCTCGAGAACCAAGCAGAGAAATCTGGTGGGGTCCCATCGGGAGACGGTGAACGTTGTTCTCGGTAAGACTGAGAAGATAGTTGTGGTACGTGAGTGGCAGTAGTGAAGCCAGATATAGTAGGCCCAAGACGAGAAGCTGAGGTAAATCCTGATGATCCTAGTGCTACAGACTGTCCAAGACCTCCTTGAGAGGGCTTTCTATGACTTTGGCTGAGTGGCAAATCCTCATCGTCGGAGGACAATCCAGGTGAACCGCGAGCCTGCGAAAACGATTCGCGAGAACGTTTCAGTTGAGACGAGGCCGTGAGAAAAGGATTTTCTGAGTCGAATGAGGGACCTGCTTTCGCAGAAGGTGTCCCATTTCGCAAAGTGGATGCGGGAGTGAAGAGAGACGTGCTGGGCTTGCCTGCGCTTGGACGTGGTGGTGACGGGCGCTATCAGATCACGATGCGATGAGGTCAATGAAGGTGCATATATGCGGGTGAATACACACCGGAGGGCTCTCGCTCTGGGTTCGGGAGCTTCCGCCTGGAAAAGGGGCGGCTTGGGAGCTGGACGTCCCTGCCTGTGAAAGCCGGAACTCTATCTCCTCGAGGCCATCGATGTCCTCCTGGCTTAGGTCTTCCATCTGGACGTCGTATGTCGGCGACGACATTCGCTGACGCTTGCGAGGCGGTGCTCTAGGAGAAGAAACTAGCGTGCAAAATCTCATCAAATCATATACATCGGTTATATGCATAAACCAGCATACCGTTTGGACGCATGGCTTCGTGGTACAGGTAAGAGAGGTGGCCTCGAAGTAAACGGGCCACGGAAAGAGACGCGACGCGTTTCGTCGCACGTGAGCGCAGGTCTCCCACGGTGTTGAACTGTGGCCCATCAGTGGCCCTCTCAAAGGTTTGAACCTAACCACCTCATTCTCAACTTCTGGTAATGTTAGAGCATCCCAATGCTTTTCTTCGCCTCCAGAGAGGCATCGTGTTCGGTATCTTTATCATGCGCTGTTTCATAGATCCTCACTGCATGAACATGATGCTGGCTCCATACTTGTCAACTACAAATTCTTAGTCGATCCAAGATGTATTTGTAAACGGACCAGGATCACCGATCCTCTGCAAATGTATAGAGTCAAATGTGTGATAGAGGATTGATTTACGGGTCATGCTCAGCAGGAGGGAGGTCAGAACTTGCCACTCATCCCAATATGGCCACCAACTCTTCCAAGCTTCCATGCCGAGAAAATAGACAATTGAAGTGTCCCATACTGGGAATTTACGTACTGTGCAAACGCAAGTGCTGTCCGTGGACGAGCGAGCTTTGTTTACGTGAGAAGAGTCTGGTGTGGCACCCCCGCGACAAACAGAAAGTTGGAGGGCGGCTGAGTGTGACGAGCTGCTTCCCATTCCGATCCCGAACGGAGCGACGCTCGTTGGCCGGCCATTATTACGCTGAACTCATTCTTCTGTTGTCTCCCTCCCCGCAAGCCTGCCAGAGGCTCCCGCGATCTCTCTCCCCCACTCATCGACATGAACGGTGTCATGTCCACCTCTCAGACCGCCACCGTCAACGCAAGGTCCGCGAAGCCTCCCCCCACAGGTCCTGCTCCCCCTCCTCCTGCATCAGCCCATCCACATCCACAACTCCCGCCCAACTCGAACTCGAACAATTCGCAGAACCATCATCCACCCGCGAACAACAGAACCCAGGGCCATCCTCCCGCACACAATCACAACCACAACCACGCGCCAGCGGTCAATGGCTCGCACGCGCCGCATCCCAAAGGGAAGAAGAAGAATGAACCGACCCCGGTAGACCCGGCGACGATGTATGAGAGTCTGAAGAATAGGATTGCGGCATTGGAGGAAGAGGAGGTGCTTGAGGAGGAAGAGGAGAGGAGATACGGTATGACACGCTGGTATGTCTCGTGAGTATTGGTTCGGGGAATAATTGTTGTTACCTTCTCCAGCGGAGGAAGCTCAGAAGTCTGTCGTCGGGATGGGTGAGAACGCGGTGCATGCGAAGTACATCGAGATGGTAAAGTCACCTATTCGTTCGACAGGTGTGCCCTCGTTCACGAGGCGTGTTTTGTGCATCGCAGTTCGCGGAGTACAAACGGATGGAACGGGAGCATCAGAAGGAGAAGCAGAAGTTAACGAAGGATAAAGATGCAGGTACGCTGTTTATCACCCTCAAGTTTTGTTGTAGGTGCTAACGGATGGTGAAAGCTAAGGGTCAGTTGACAAAGGCAAACCAAACCAAGGTCAAGATGGAGAATCTCGCACGAGAGCTTCAGAAGGTGGACTATCGCCGTGATACTATTCGTCGTATACTTGCTAACATGTGTTGTATCAGGACAACAAGAGACTCAGGGTAAGTCTCATTCACCATACGACTCAACTGGCGCTCATGCGGTCACTTAGGAGGATGGCAAGAAACTTGCACAGTCTGTGGAGGAGGCACAGGAAGAGGTCTGTCCCTTTATGATATAACCCAAGCCTCAGGCCATAAAGATTCTTTCTGCACATTCTAGATTGAACAAATGAAGAAAGACATGACAAGACGTGCCGAAAAGGCCAAGGCCCAGGACACAAAGTATCGCGAAATGCCCGACATCGTCGTCAAAGTCGTCTGCCGCTATCGCGAAGAGCTCTTCTTCCGCATCTCGCGCAAAACCAAGCTCCTCAAACTCTTCAACGCCTGGACGGAACGCATGGAATTGATCAATGCGAGCAGTACGGGACCGGGGACTGGGGGGCCTATGTTTAGTGGTGGGAGTTGGAAGAAACCGGATAAAAGTGGGGGGAGGACGGAGACGGCGAGCACATATACGACGAGTTCGGGGCATGCGCCAAGTTTTGGGACGCAGTTTGTGTTCACGCATAGCGGAAGGAAGGTGGACGCGGAGCAGACCCCTGAAGAAGCGGGTGTGGAGGATGGAGATGAGATTCTGGCGGTTGAGCTCATGGATCTGACCGAGGGTCCTGGGACAGAGGTGTTGGTGCGTACATCCCCGGTGGCATTTTCTTGGACTTGACAGAGTGATATTGACGGGTCTTGAAGGATGAGCGTGCACCACGTCGCCAGAAGCTGCAGAAACACTGGACAAATGACCCTGCGGAGTACGTACATCTCTTCACATCCCCGAAGGCCTTGGACTGATTCAGTTGTATTTAGAGCGGTGAAGACACTTGAAGAAATATTTGATGGAGTGTACGTATCCCTCTTCGTGTACTGTTTCTCGCGTTAATGTGTCTCCATTTACAGTATTCGAGAACGGCTCAAAGAAGTCCTACGACAGTATGAACTCCGAGAACGACATTTTGAGTGCGTCATCCGTTCGAAGGAGCTCGAGGTCTTGCTCTCTCGTGCACGAGCCGCAGAGCAAAAGCAACTTTGTGAAGGCGAGAAAGCGCGGGCGGATAAATTGGAGGAAGAAGTTAGTTCATTCTCCTAGTAGTCCCCAGGCGCACCACATCCCTTTTAGAAGAAAACTCCTGCTAACCCGTCGTCTTACCTTTTCACCAGGCTCAAGCAATGCGAAAGGAGCTAGAAGACGCTCATAAGGGGCAAACCATGCTTTTCGACAAGCTCATCAGCTGTTGCAAAGAGGTCTGTCTTCTTCCCTTTCGTCTTCGTCATGTATGAGACTTTTCCTGATGATTCTCGCCCGTTGGGCGTTGATCCACAGCCTAACGCAGAGAAAACGCAACGTTTATTCGCTTCGCTTCGAGAAGAGCTGGAAAAACGCGGTCGGGGCCACCTAGTGAATGGTGCCACGAACGGGTAGCATCCTGTCTTCCCTTGTACTAGTACCGATCTCACAGACTTGTCATATCGCACGCTTTGCATCGCATTCGTTTTCGTTTGTCCACATCGCTGTCACGGTTGTCCAGTGGCAGCCAATGTCAGTCACGGTGGTCATTACAGGGACTCGCGCTGGTCCAGTGTTTGATCATCTCCTGCTTTGGGGCGTTCTTGCGGAAAGCTCTGGACAATATTGGGGGCTTGGTCGCCTCCAGTATATTCAACTGAACCATGTTCGAACGCCCTTGCTCGTAGTAAGTACTATATTTGCAAGAATGGGTGGCGAGGCGCCCTGCTCCAGCCGGAATTGGCCGGGGAGAAAGAGGTCCAAGCTCGCCGGTCGCCGGCATCTAATCCATGAGGCTCTTTGACCTTTCTTGAGCTTGAACCACCACCTCGCTATAGTACGATCCCCAACACCATAGGCTTCGGCACTCGCATCGCGCGAAACAGACGTTTCGATGGCGTCGGATGCGTCTCGGTACCGTTACCTCATTTTCTCTTTCATCTTCAGTCTCTAACTTCAAGTTCCACTGAATCTCATAGAGAGTACTTATGGGAACAACTCAAAGCGTCCAGGATAACCGAGAGGCTGCGCAGCTCCAATGTCGAAGACGATGCGAAATTCATCATCACAGCCTGCGATGGCGAGATCGCCCTCGCTCGCTCATATTCACAAGAGCTCGGAGCACGACATAATTCTCTAATCTCTGTCGTTCAGTTCCCCTCCGAGCTACTTGCGGCCATCTTCCACTTTCTTCTAGATCTCCCTGTGCGCGAGAGACGGATCGAAGAGGTCTCAGAGACTTCTGTCCACTTGGATCGCGAGATAGCTGCTAATACGCGATCCCTCATCGCTGCTTCACATGTCTGTCAACGGTGGCGCGAAGTAGCCCTCGAATTCTCTTCTCTGTGGGCGGTCTTATGGACCACGAACAAGTTCTGGCTGTCCGAGATGCTCGCTCGTGCGAAAGATTCGCCCCTCGTCATCCTGCAGCTACATGATAATGAATGGATAAGCACGCCTACGTCTCATCTGCGCGAAAGCATGAATATCCTCACACCGCTACTATTTGAAACAAAGCAGCCCAGGCATCTGCGTCTACATCTCAATACGAACGAAAGGACGCTGGTAGACGCCTGGTCCAAAGTCCTATCACGGCCGGCGCCAGATCTCGAAGTTTTGCAGGTGTTTACAAGGACTTTGCATCTTCAGGACTTTGCACCCCTCGTCATCACTACTGACTTCCTTGGAGGGCACGCCCCAGCTTTGAAGAGCTTAACGCTCAAAGGTCCTTGCTCCCACCAAGCCTTGTGGACCTCACCGGTGCTCCGTGGCCTTGTCAACCTCACTTTAGCAATGACACCTCCAGGAACGACACAGAAAGTGTCTCTTCAGGGGACCCTGACTGCTCTGCGAGGTATGCAGCAGCTAGAGACCTTATCTATCGAATTCCTTCCTTTATGGCCGCTGGAGCTGCCATACTTTCTATCGAACAGCTCACAAGAAGGCATAGCTCGCCTTCCACGTTTGACGTTCTTGAGTGTCAAAGGAAGTATGGCGGACACAACCACTCTCACAGAGTGTCTCTTGCTTCCACCACGAGCCGACATACAGTGCGAAATCCGTGTCACGGAGGAGCATGTCTCTCATCCTCAAATGCCAGGAGATATAGCGGCACTGTTGCACCCTGTTCTCCCGATACGTTCGACCATGGGGGTATACGAAATCAACTTCTCCTATGACCCCAAACCCTTCCTCTGCGTCCGAGCCTGGGAGCAGGCCCTACCACTAGACCACTATCTGGACGATTATCCTGTGAGACCACGACTGACCCTGACTTTCACCATCCGTAACGAACATCTACCCGGCGGATTCCCGCAGCCCCAAAACATGGTTGAACTGTTCGAACGAGGCATAAGGAATCTTGTGAAGATGCTGACTATGCTGTCGCCATTACTTCCCCGCGATCAGCCACACGACTTGCGATGGGGAATCACACGTTGGCCATACGCTAATTGCCTACTCATCATCGACGATGAACCCATCACCGAGGTTCTCAACGCCATCCCGGAGACGAGGAGACTCATCTTCAACAGTATTCGTTCTTGTCGTGATATCATATCCGGAGCGGCTAACGACCCTAGACTCCTTCGTAATCTGAAAAGCATTCACTTCATTGGGCATCCACCGTCGGATTCATCGATTTCTCTTCAACCACTGAATCCGAATAGTGTGCTTAGTATGGAAGACACGATATACCACGATATCGCCGGGGACCTTCGTCTTGTGGCTGTGTTATGGACTATATTTTTCGTCTTCTTGTATGCTCGACAGGTCTGATACCGCAGGAGACACGGATGTGCAGTCTCAGTTTCTTTTTATTTAACTACATACACATCATCCACTCATATGGCCGGCTGATGAACATTCCATGGACCTGTAGACGTGTCTCGACTCCTTTCGTATTCTCGACTACGGACTACCTCGTTTCTCATAGCCTCGGACTGTGCTTCATAGCCTTGCATAGGCTTTGTACTATATTTATTGGGTACAGGATTCCGCATCGACTACGGACTGGGGCACAGTACTAGCACGACTCGGTCTGACTTACTTATTAGCTTCATAGCCTCCTGCGGCTGCGCATGTATGTACTATATAAGGACGACCCTAGTAGAGGGGAGTTCTTTAACCTATTCATCTCTGATTTACCTCGTCTATCTACTCGTACTTGAACTAGTCCTTTCAGCAGGACTAGCTTCCCTTATCGATACCTAGAACCTTTGTCTGTGTAGAATCGCCACTACACCAGACCTTTGACCTAGAAGCAAGGCTTCTTAGAACACGGCCGATCGCACCTGTGATAGCTATCACACCTGCACCCGAACGCGCGTCCACTCTTGAATCACTATTCAAGCCTGGACATTACATTTGAATAGGTTCACCAGCCGTCGACACCTCGACCTTCTCCAGGAAGGTCATTCGCCGTCACCACGGGTGATCACAGAGAAG
>NW_006763143.1:1411192-1415293 GCF_000264905.1 Stereum hirsutum FP-91666 SS1
AAAGTCGTTATTTACATGGATGATATCCTAGTTGGAACAGAAACCCTGGAAGAACACCGAACCATTGTCACAGAGATCCTCAAACGGTTACAAGACCACGACCTTTTCCTCAAACCGGAGAAATGTACCTTTGAAGCCAAGGAAGTCGAATATCTCGGTATGATCCTAGAACACGGGAAGATTTCTATGGATCCGGTCAAACTTGACGGAGTCCTTAACTGGCCAACCCCGAAGAACCTTACGGATGTCAGAGCCTTCCTGGGCTTTGGCAATTTTTATCGACGGTTCATACACGACTTTTCAGGAAAGGCTAGAGCCCTTAATGACCTTACCAAGAAGGATCATCCATGGCAATGGACAGACAAGGAACAAGCCTCTTTCGACGAACTCAAGAAGGCCTTTACCACCGCACCGGTCATCATCCAACCAGATCCTCGGAAACCGTTCCGAGTAGAATGCGACGCATCAGGATTCGCTATTGGAGGAATATTATCTCAGGAGCAAGACGGACACTGGCATCCCTGCGCTTACCTGTCATCATCTATGACGGAAGCTGAACGAAACTACGACGTACACGACAGAGAACTTCTAGCCATCATGAAGACCTTCGGAACATGGAGACATTATCTAGCCGGCAGTCCACACAAGATCGATGTGTGGTCGGACCATCGTAATCTGGAATACTTTAGGACGGCCCGAAAGCTCAACCGAAGACAAGCCCGGTGGAGCGCGGAGCTACAGGACTACGACTTCCAGATAACCCACAAAGCCGGCGCAACTCAAGTCAAATCTGACGCATTATCCCGAAGACGAGACCACGACGATGGATCCCATGATAACGAAGACAAGATCCTATTACCGGATGAAGTCTTCGTCAGGACAACGACAACGGAACATGACTTACGAGAACGAATTCGACAGAGTACCGCCTATGAACCAGAATTGGCAGAATCGTTATCAATGCTCAAGTCGGGTAACACTACCCTTCACAAGAACTTAGCTGATTGGGAAGAAAAGGACGGCTTCTTGTACCACAAGAAGCGCCTTTACATCCCAAATGATCTAGAACTACGGCAGGAGGTCGTTCGACTCCACCATGATCTACCCACGACCGGACACCGCGGACA
This sequence comes from Stereum hirsutum FP-91666 SS1, assembly GCF_000264905.1. NCBI lineage: Eukaryota > Fungi > Basidiomycota > Agaricomycetes > Russulales > Stereaceae > Stereum > Stereum hirsutum. The sequence continues at coordinate 1,412,320 of NW_006763143.1, forward strand.
GTTTGCCACCATAATCGCTATAGGACGGGAATTTTGGTGGCCAGGCATGACGCGATTCATCCGCAACTACGTCAAGGGATGCACTACATGTCAGGCGACCAAGAACCAGACCCATCGTGACCCAATCCCCATCATGCCAATACCAGCCACCTCGACACTGCCATTCCAGACAGTCACTATGGACTTTATCACGGAACTACCCAAATCCGACGGATACGACGCAATCGCAGTCTTCTGGGACCATGACTCAAGTAAAGCCGCAGTCATGGTCCCATGCAACAGCACAATCACAGCCGAACAAACTGCGGACATTTATTTTCAACACGTCTTCCGGAGATTCGGGCTTCCCCAGATAGCGATATCTGACCGCGGGACACAGTACAACTCGGCATTCCTCAAAGAATTATATCGGAAGTTACATATTGATCAACGATTCTCCACGGCATATCACCCACAGACAGATGGAGGAACAGAACGAGTCAATCAAGAACTGGAACAATTCTTACGAGCATTCTGCAACTACAGACAGAACAATTGGGCCAAGCATCTCTTATTCGCCGAATTCGCTCACAACTCGGCACAACACTCATCCACCAAGGAATCGCCGTTCTATCTTCTCATGGGATACCAACCACGCTGGTTCCCAGAAATGAACGAACAAACCACAGTCCCATCCATCAAACATCGCCTTACGGAACTACGGAAAGCCCGTGCAGATGCGGAAAGTTCACATCAGATCGCAGCCGACATCATGAAACAACGAATCGAAGGACAACCACCCCTATTCAAGAAAGGGGACAAGGTTTGGCTGGAAGGGAAGAATATCACGACGACTCATCCTTCTGCCAAACTTAGACCAAAGCGATTCGGACCTTTCCGCATAGACGACGTGCTCGGACCAATCACCTTCAAGCTCAAACTCCCACCGACGTGGAAGATACATCCCGTGTTCCATGCAGGACTCCTCACGCCATATGTCCAGACCAAGGAACATGGCCCAGCCGCCACGTATCCACCACCAGACATCATCAACAACGAAGAACAGTTCGAAGTTGATGAAATTCTTGATGCGGAATGGAGATCACCCGGAGGCCGCAGCAAACCAGGACTGCACTATCTGGTACACTACACAGGATATCCTGACTCGGATAACGAGTGGCGGCCACATCACGAATTCCACGAGGACGACCAAGTCGTCCTTGATTTCTATGCGCAGAATCCGCAGGCTCCTTCAAGACACAGCCAACCAAGTACACGTCGACGCACAAGGCCACGTCAGCGTTGAGTATAAGAAGGGGGGTAAATTTGCCCTAAATCGAAAACTCAACGCCTCCTCAGCCTCTTCACATCCTCCAAACTGATATTCAAACCAACTCACCACATGGCAAATGCCCAAGACACGCAACATCCGCCCGAAACGACTACGGTCAACGTCACCCTCCCTAGAAACAGTCTCGTTCCCTACGTCGAATCCCAGCCTAGCTCACCCACGCTTGCCGAAGAAGACGAACGCCCACTTCGGGATCATCGGCACTAACGACAACACATCCATCCCCAATCCCAGGATACGTCACAATGGCGAAACCCAGCACGTACTATCCGACATCAACGCCAGAGAGAATGCCATTCTTCGACTCTTACTCAACCTCGTTACCAATCGACCCTACCTCTTTCGCATCATGGGGCCTGACCTCGAATGGTTACAACGAAGGGCCGGAGAACTCGGATATCAATTGGATCCAGAACGAAGCGCATCCACGTCGCAATCCCCTCCTGAATCAAACGCCGACCCAATCCCAGTACCTCCACCCTCCTCATATGCCAATCCCCACGTTACCATATCCTCCAATCACAACGGATCCTCGGACTCAGAACCTCGCCACGGAATACACCGTGTCCCAACTCCCATGCCTGGAACTCGCTCCAATGACCCATCTTCCCCGCAATCCACCTCTTCCAATTCCACCCCTGAATCTAACGCCTCTTCCACCCTTCCGAACCTCCCTGGACTGTTCCACGACTGGCTCACAAACCCAGCTACCCATGCCCAGGCTAGCGCAGCCATCAACGCCTGTGGAAATGAGAGAGTCCAACGTTTTGCTCGCAAATACATCGAGGTTACAGAGGCAATTAGAGAACGAAGAAAGGAATTGGGACGATTGGAGATGGAGGAAGCCAGATGCGAACGAAGCTTGGGAGCTCTCGACTGGGATCGACGGAGCATTGCAGGTACCCTTATCGGTTTACGCGCAGAATCTGTCATCTTCCCCCACGTCTTTCCTACAGTCGGACTATCAAATTCTGGAACAGCATCTCGACCAAGCCCACCCGATACCTTCCCCAACCAATCAACGAACTCCTTTGCCGTATGGAATTCGACGCCCCCATCCTTCACCCTGTTGTCTACCCTAATCCCTACCGCAATGCCTATCTCGCATGGGTCAACGCCGACGACGCTTATCAACCGCAGGAACACCCACTCCAACCCATGGCCTATCTCCACCAGCATCCCCTCATCAACAACCGTTCCCCATCTCCACCTACCTTTCCCACTTCCATGGCCCCCGAATTCAATTCTCCGTACAAGAGTCTCGAGGCGCGACTGACGTAGAAGGGGGGTAATGTTATGGACTATATTTTTCGTCTTCTTGTATGCTCGACAGGTCTGATACCGCAGGAGACGCGGATGTGCAGTCTCAGTTTCTTTTTATTTAACTACATACACATCATCCACTCATATGGCCGGCTGATGAACATTCCATGGACCTGTAGACGTGTCTCGACTCCTTTCGTATTCTCGACTACGGACTACCTCGTTTCTCATAGCCTCGGACTGTGCTTCATAGCCTTGCATAGGCTTTGTACTATATTTATTGGGTACAGGATTCCGCATCGACTACGGACTGGGGCACAGTACTAGCACGACTCGGTCTGACTTACTTATTAGCTTCATAGCCTCCTGCGGCTGCGCATG
>NW_006763143.1:1415313-1620314 GCF_000264905.1 Stereum hirsutum FP-91666 SS1
CTCGACAGGTCTGATACGCAGGAGACGCGGATGTGCAGTCTCAGTTTCTTTTTATTTAACTACATACACATCATCCACTCATATGGCCGGCTGATGAACATTCCATGGACCTGTAGACGTGTCTCGACTCCTTTCGTATTCTCGACTACGGACTACCTCGTTTCTCATAGCCTCGGACTGTGCTTCATAGCCTTGCATAGGCTTTGTACTATATTTATTGGGTACAGGATTCCGCATCGACTACGGACTGGGGCACAGTACTAGCACGACTCGGTCTGACTTACTTATTAGCTTCATAGCCTCCTGCGGCTGCGCATGTATGTACTATATAAGGACGACCCTAGTAGAGGGGAGTTCTTTAACCTATTCATCTCTGATTTACCTCGTCTATCTACTCGTACTTGAACTAGTCCTTTCAGCAGGACTAGCTTCCCTTATCGATACCTAGAACCTTTGTCTGTGTAGAATCGCCACTACACCAGACCTTTGACCTAGAAGCAAGGCTTCTTAGAACACGGCCGATCGCACCTGTGATAGCTATCACACCTGCACCCGAACGCGCGTCCACTCTTGAATCACTATTCAAGCCTGGACATTACAGGCTGCGACGCGGGATATCCATATGATCGAATGCAGGGGCGGACTCATTAAGGAAGAATTTGTATACCTTTTTGAGGGGATTGCTCGAGAGTTGGTTTGGTCGCGAGATATACGAGACGCTGTATGATGCGATATGAAGGTGAGTACCGATGTATTCGTCACTTGGATGCCCGCCTGTTGACGTTTTGGCGTGTAGAAAGAATATCAGGACCTGGGATACCTTTTCTCCGGGCGTTTTCTGTTCTTACCTAAGAATTTGTGTAGAACGACGAACAGAATATTACTTCGCAATGTGTACGAAGATTGTATGGTATGAGTTTTTGTATGTTGTAAGATGCAAGTGACAAGACGGGAAACAATGCACAAGCCAAAACGTAAAGTCCACATTTAAAGTGTTCCGATTGTCCAGTCCGATTCATGTTACAGTCCCTGGGTACCAACGACACACAACCCCGCCGTTGACATCCTTTCCGAAATTATCCTCAAAGGTCCTTGACGCTCAAACCAAGGTATCAAACTCCTCCACCGCACTAACAAGACCCGACCGCGTAAACGTCTTGCCCTTGACTGACTCCAAGCCCTCACCCGCATAGGACACGAGGGGCGAAATCTCAATCTCGACGCCCTCCGCCACCTTCGCTCCCGCCTTCTCCAAGTACCTCCTATGCTGCGCGAGCAGATCGCGCCTGCTGGTATCAGGATCGTCCGAGCCCGTTCCGGGCGCATTCTTGAGCGGACTGAACTCGTCGTTCCTCGCGACCTCGAGGACGGCGAAGCGCTTGGTGTGGGGGAAGACGTCGAACACGAACAGCTCGAGCTTCATGCCGTTCGGCTTCGACGGCTTCACGATCTCGCCGCTCTCGAGTGACACGTGCGCGATTTTCTTCCGTGCGATGTGGAACGCGAGGTCGTCCTCGAAGGACGCGACTTCGTGCAGGAACGCGGTCGTGTAGAAGTGGTTCGCGATGTTGCCCGCACGGAAGGCGAGCTCGCCGTTCGCGTCTCGTCTTTCGGCTTGCTCCTTCGTGATCTCGGAGTACTCGACCACGCCGTATTTCTCGCCGCGCCGGGCGATGACGCCGACGGATTCGTGGGGAGAAGCTTTGGGGACGACCTTGGCGGCGCAGTCGGCTTGCTTGGAGATGGAGTAGCCGATGAAGACAGGGTCGGCGACGCGGGCGAGACAGTTGTCGACGCAGTAGGCGTGCACGTAGAGGACCTTCCGTGCCGTGAGGTCGGACAAGACGCTGCGAGATTTGTCGGAGGGAGAGAGGGGTGCACGAAGAGCGGCATAGAGGCCACCGTTACCATCGGGTGCGACGGCGACACGAGAGGGGCTCTCGAGCAGGACCTTGCCCTCCATGGTCAGACAAGGAAGAGTGCCTGTGATATTGCAGCGGTTAGAGCTTGCTCGGCGCCACATGGCAAAAGAGAGAGATGTGCGCACCTTGCTCAAAGAAAACAACATTCTTAGGATTGAGACCAAAGTAAGAGTTCTTCTTGAAGAACTTCTCAGTCTCCGGCCTCGTGGGCCCGCTAGTCATGATGTACCAGGGAACGATCACGGAACCCTTGGGCTTGTCGGCCTCGAGCTCCGCCACCTGCTGCAAACGTGCGATGCGCTCTGCCTGGTATTGGAAGAGCGTCTTGTGCGAGGGAAGGCCGATGTCGTAACACCCCTTTGGTGCTGAGCTGCCCAGACGCGAGCCCTGCCCGCCCGCCATCAACAAAACGCCGACCTCGCCGTTCGCGATCGCCCTGAGACCAGTGCTCCGCCATTCGGCATTCTTCGTGCTGTTCGCAAATGTAGAGTCGCTCGCTTCCTCGGGTAGCGGTTGTACCTCTTCGGCGACGGCACCTTTAGATGTCGCTTCCTCTGAGCTGACGGCTTTCTGGTAGATGCGGTTGACGCGTTCGATGTCGAGTGCGTTGAGTTGCTCCTGGAAAGAGGTGCGTTCGGCCTCTGAGAGTTTGGACCAGAACTGAAGGAGGTGGCCTTGACCTGCAGCCTCATACCGCTCCTGAAGAGATTTGAAAGACATTATAAGGTGGGTGTAGACTCTAGGCAAGTAGCTGAAGGAATGAAGATCGTGGTTGAAGGGCAAAAGTTGGGGATTCGGCTCTGGGCACCGCGTTTTATGTATAGAGGAACTGCCTGCTTATTATGTCACCTGGCTACATGTACTGCTTCCGGGGACTGCCGAAGGACTTTGCGCTCAGCGCTCAGCTTGAGGGGGGAACTTGCACAGCGACGACCTCCTCCATCGTGCGTCAACAGTTTCTCATTGCCTCTCCACTTGATGTGCCTTGACTAGGTCCATCGCCTCTGCGGTCCCTCGACTTTGTCGACCGCTCGCCTTACTGTGCATTGGGATATCTGCGAACACGCTTTCCTCTACCAGCTCGTCCCGGTCTCGCGCGTTGATCACCCCTTCCTTCCACTCAAACCCATTCAAGAGGGCGGTGCCATCACCACTCGTCCCACCAAGAACAGAAACAAACAAATACCGAAATGGTCTTCTCTCTTCAGTCAGTCGATGTGGCACAATCACTGCTCATGAAGCTTAGCTGTCCCCAGGCCTCCATTTCTAGTCTCATCTCATTATGCCGGCTCTACCTCTTTGCTATAACCTCTCTTCGCATTCACTTTTTCGCCTCGAAGAGTCTCTCTATGCTAGGCAGTCTGCTCTTGTCTCGAATGGAGCGAAATTTCCGTTGCATATCTGCCTGATACTCGACCTCCTGTCTATCCGCTTCACATCATATGCCAGCTCTGACGAACTTGCACTATTTCTTCAACAAGACTTACAGAGCACATTGCCCATTACCGTTTCCACGACAACTCGACGAATCAGCTGGCACCGGTTGTCCTATTTTCTCCGCGAAGAGGTCTTTATACAACGCCACCCATCATTGAGGCTGTGCTGCTCCTACTTCTCGTACTTTTATTAGAATATTATTACTATTGCTTTACGACCTACCGTGCTCCACTCTGCGGGTCTTCTAGGTACAACCTGGATCCTTTCTGTTGGCTGGTCTTTTGCGCAGCAAAGCGTTCGAGGTGGTGATAATACTACTGGCGAAGGGTAAGCCGTAAAGTCATACAACATGAAACGTACACCAGAAGCACATCGTATTACCCAAATGACCTTCGCAACGTCCGATTTTTTGGGGAGTTGTGGTCAGCTGCGATACAAAAAAAGAACGTCATATCCGACGCGATCATTGGATGGACGCACGGGCCCAAAGCGAGGATGTGCCTTGCCGTGTTTGGGCTCCACCTCCGCCGAGCGCTGTCTGCGTTGCTGCCTCCTGTTTCTGGTTTTGCTTGGAAGATGTCTCCATCTGTTATTTCTGTCTTTGGATTCTGGAAATTGTACGTTCCATAATAATGTCAATCTTCCAATTAGTGAATTTCAAGAGCTGCCTGGCGGTGCGTATCTGCGGGATGTTGGGATCTGCACGTGTCGGCGAATCCGCTTCTTGCAGGTTACGCTCCGCTCTGTCGTCGGTTTCGTCACGGTCGATCCATCCGTTACTCCCGCGCACCCTCATTTCCGATCCTATAAAGTCTGCACCGGTCTGGATCCTCTCCTCCCTCTCTCCCTCCCTTCCCTTTCCCTCCTTCCCAACATGCTATCCATATCCCGCCTCCTCACTACATGCACACTTGCCTTGGCTGCCTCGCGCGCCGCTCTCGCTATCAGTCCTGGCTTTCCCTACGGCTCTGAGAAGGTTCGCGGCGTGAACCTAGGAGGATGGTTGGTTCTGTGTGTATTTTTCTCCCGAGTCCTGTTTTACCCTGTGTTGACCGTAACAAACTCTTTATAGCGAGGTGATTCTATCAAGCGCTCTAAGTATTCTCGTCTCACTTTCTGATCCTGAGCTCTGGTCTGTTTATAGCCATGGATTACTCCATCCCTCTTCGAAGAAACGGGCAATACCGCCATTGTTGACGAGTGGACGTTTGGCCAATACCAGGATTATGGAACTGCTCTAGCAGCACTCCAGAACCACTGGGACACCTGGATCACCGAGCAGGACTTCATTGATATCGCCGCCGCTGGGTACGTTGACGTTCCTCTTTATCCCCGCAACCTGTCAACTCGCGTCTGTGGATCTTCCGGGCGCCACATTTTTGACGCGTTGTAACGTTCCTTCTCCACAGTCTCAATCACGTGCGGTTGCCTATCGGATACTGGGCATGGGAGGTCGGTTCCGGCGAGCCCTTCATCCAAGGTGAGGGACTTCGAATGTCGTCATGGCCGTGCCTCCGGACTTTTATTGCGTCGTGTTCTGACGTTGAGTTTGACTTTTGAACCTTCAGGTCAACTTCCGTACCTTCGCAAGGCTGTCTCGTGGGCACAGAGCCACGGTCTGAAGGTCATCATCGACCTTCATGGCGCTCCTGGCAGTCAAAACGGTTTCGATAACTCCGGTCAACTCAAGTCGTTCCCTGGATGGCACTCCAACCAGACCAACATCGCTAGGACCAATGCCGTCATGAAGCGGATCGCCTCTGAGTTTGCGAGTCAATACACCGTCGCCAGTATTATTGCCCCTTTGAACGAGTTCGTCGCTATCGTCGCGCTATATGGAGAAATACTAATCGGTCTTTGACATTACTAGGCCTGCCGGCTTTGACGGTGCTGATGTTCTCAGTGCGGTCAAGCAATACTGGTTGGACTCGTATGGCAACATCAGGTTCGTGGATCGCCGTTCCATCTCCCATACTTGGTACTGATATCTATTCCCTCCCAGGTACCCCTTCGACTCGAACGCGCAGAGCAACACTGTCGAGCTCATCCACGATGCCTTCCAAGACCTCAGCTACTGGAACGGTTGGCAATCTAGCCCTCAGTACTCGGGCGTCGCCATGGACACTCACATCTACCAGATGTTCTCAGACGCCGTACGTTGTTTAACCCTTATAATCATACTCCGTCGCGTGCTAATTGGATATTTCGCTCTTAGGAGGTCTCCCAGACCGAGGATGAGCACATTTCGACGGCTTGCGACGAGGCTAGCGATCTCACGTCTTACACCACCCTTTGGACCATCGTCGGGGAGTGGACGCCGGCTATGACGGATTGTGCGAAGTACCTCAATGGCCGCGGTGTTGGAGCTCGTTATGATGGTACCTACTCCGGCTCGTCATACCACGGCAGCTGCGATGGCCAGACCGGGTCAGGATCGTCCTTCAGCTCCAGCTACAAGACTTTCCTCCGTAAGACATGGGAAGCTCAGGTTGGTCCTCCTTTTTGCAGCTGCTTGTTTGTTTGGTTTCTCATCGAGTCGCATGGTGCAGGTCATCACTTACGAGAAGGCCGACGGATGGATTATGTGGACCTGGAAGGCTGAGTCTGCCGATGACTGGTCTTACCAGGCCGGTCTCCAGTACGGCTGGATCCCCCAGGACCCGACTGACTTGAAGTACTCTGGTATCTGTGGCTGAACAGTCTGAACCTCTTCTTGGACGATACGCCAATGACTTTTGCACGCACCCGGACTTTTGAACGCTTGGACCTGTTGTTGTTGACCGCGAACTCGCGCCGTGTATGTAGTTTACTCGATGACGAATATTATTCTACCAGCCCTTCTTTGCCTTCACAGTTGACATTGTCTCTTTCTTATGTGACATCGGGTTCCGATTCTCATAGATACCTTACAACGACGGACTCGTTGGACCTTCATATAGCTTGCTGTTGGGAATGTTGAGACAATAATTATATACCTATCTTGTAGTCTTCGCGATCGTCGGCTGTCTCGAGACTCCTGAACGCTGTTGCATCCGTTGCTAGTACCAAGTAGATATTATACCCAGTCCTACATAACACACACGATCCTTCGCATTCGCAATAATACACACGCGTTTCATTCAAATCTTTCCAGTTGTGTTAAACACCGTTGTCCCGAATCGGGAAGACTGACTTCCTCATCTGCTTGTGGCACCACATCTCCTGGTGCCACCCGGCGTCGACGATCGACTGACTGCGTCAAGTTCGACTCGGAAACCTCGACGCGTCCCGCCGAGGCTCCCGTTACACCAACATCCCCACACATCCCATCATCCGTACTCCCACTCAAACGCGAAGACTCTACAAGCCAGGAGAGCCGCTCACACGACTCGAATCGCCTTCCGATTTATGCGGCGGCACCGGCGAGCTGGGCTCGTAGCGGCGGTACTGCTCCTCTGGGCAGGGGTGGGTGCCGTTGCACGACCCTTCTCTGCCCGGGAGAGCGCTCTCAGCCTATCCCCACCATCATCTCCGATTGTATCAGCACTAGCGACGCACCACCATGCGAGGAACTTCGGCGACGTGCTCGGCGGCATAGAGACTTCATCCGCGAAGGCGACGATGACGACGGCACATGGCGCAGAGCCGGCCTCTGCCACGACCAAACTCGAGCCTCCTCACGGTGGAAACGCCAATCCTCTGCTCGGACCGACGGGGACGTCGCCGTTGAACGGTCTGTTGCCCTTGACGGGCACTGGAACGGGAACTGCCAAGACGAGTGCGGCGACGACGGCGATTGGTATCACGCCAGCGGCGGCGATCCCAGGTCAGGGAGGAACGCATTCTATCATTGGTACGCCTCCGCCTACGCTCGCGAAACCCACGTACATTCGGCCGACCGATCATCCCAACCCAGTGACCGAGACGGATTCGCATACGATCCTCGTCGCGGCGACGGCGACGGCGTATAACGGCAATAACGGAGAGACGGCTTCGATGCCGAGCGCGCCGTCGAGGTCGTCGGGCCCTTCGTCGCAGGAGTGGAGGATCATCGGGGTGGCGGTCAGTGCGGTCAGTGTTGTCGGAGCGGGGATTTTGGCGGTCGTGTTCTTCGATCAGTGGTGGGGTTTCTTGACGGCGTGTTGTTGTGCGGGGCGGAGGAAGAAGGATGGGGTGGAGGAGTTGGTACCGGATTGGGAGGGCAGGGATTGGGAGTGGAAGAATGATAAGGAGGGCAGGTTTCCGAATTTTGGGACACCGCCAGTGGGAGCTCAGGGTATGGCGCAGGGAACCGGGACCGGGAATGGGAATGGAAACGGACAAAGCGGGCAGTCGAGGTGGAGTAGTCAACTTGGAAGGGCTTGGATCGGAGGTGGTAGTGGGGGTAGTGGTGTGGTGGCTGGAAGCTGGAAGGTTGGGACCATCGCGCCGGCTGCGTTCGCAAATGCGTACGGCATCAACGGGAAACACTCCAGTGCCATCTCGACAAACCTCGCTGGACTGGGACTGAACTCGCTCGGTGTCCTCCCTAGTCCTCGCATGGGCATGTCCCCGGTTTCCAACAACAGTTACCTTAGGTCGCCATCTGCGCCGATACCAGTCATGGTGAGACCGACGATGAAACAGGCCACACCGACCATCCAGAAACAAGCTACTTCGGCAAGGACGCTACAGCCTGTGGGTTTGACCCATTCCAGTACGACGAAGTCGACTTTTATTCCGGACGATGCGTATGATGGATTGGCGTTCTGAGAGCATAACTTTGTAGGTTCGACGCTTACTCCAGACACATTAGTCAGAGAGACTCCTTAGTATACCACCACTATTCTATACCCATAGCTAGCATTCCAAATAATCACAGCCTGTACATCGACAGCTTAAGCATTGTCTTTTGATTGTGGTGCGGGATTCGCAGCAGGGATGGAATCCTCGAGTCGATCCGAGACGTAGAGACCGACAGCAGCGAAAGCGAATAGTCCGATAGATAGCCTAAGACGCGTCTGTGCAGGTAAAGCTGAGATACAAAGGTTTGATGGCCATGGTCGAAAAGACATGAGACACGGAGTACTCAAGAACGCACAAGAAAACGAACCTGCGTACGATTGCCAGAGTGTTCTCCTGTAGACGGGAGGCTCAGAAGTTGACGGTTTCGGGGGCTGTTGGGTGTGTTTGTCGTTCGGAGACATGGAGAGGAAAAAGTTGGATTGTTTCCGAGTTGGGGGGTGACCGTGAAAGGCAGAGGGAGACGCGCCGATATACGATCGAAATTCAGCTCGCGTGGCGTGCCGCCTCCGAGCTCCGACCCTTCCGAGGCTGATCGGAGTTCTGGTCCAGGTACGGCGCAAGCACGGCGCAAAGCCTCTCTCTCAGTCATACCACTCTCATCGCCGTCTCCGACAATATGTTCACAGGTTTGGTAGGCTCTCAGTTTGTGATGGCAAACACCAGCTAACCGGTCATCGTCTCGCTACCGTCCAGATCGAACACCTCGGCACCGTTGCGTCTATCGTGCGCGACAGCGGAGGGTGCACGCTCACGATCTCGGATAGCGCTCCTATACTGGAGGACTGTAGGATCGGAGACTCTATTGCTGTTAATGGTGCATGCCTTACGGTGACGAAATTTGAACCGAAGGAGAAAGGTGGCTGGTTCGAAGTATGGCTTGCTAACGAGACTTTGGAGAGGACTGACCTTGGTATCTTCCTTTCTCTAAATCACTCGAAAAGGAAAGGATACTCAACGTGATGTAGGAGAGCGAAAGGAAGGGGACCAACTCAACCTCGAGCGAGCGATGGGTGCCCATGTCAGGTTCGGGGGCCACTTCGTTCAAGTCAGTCCCTTCTACTGGATCCATGCCAGTGTCTGGCTCTGCGGCTCATCTTCAAGCTTTATTTATAGGGCCACGTCGACACGACCGCCACTCTCATCTCAAAAACTCCAGACGGCGACTCCCTCCGCCTCCTCTTCCAACTTCCCGAACCCACACCAGACCGTCCTTCCCTCCTCCCCTACCTCATCCCAAAAGGCTACGTCGCCATCGACGGCACCTCCCTCACCCTCACCTCCGTCGATGACGCGCAGCGCACTTTCGGGATCATGCTCATCCAGCATACGCAGGAGAAGATCACGCTGGCGAAGAAGAAGGAAGGGTCGTTGGTGAATATCGAGGTGGATATGGTGGGGAAGTATGTGGAGAAGAGCGTTGTGGCGGCGTTGGGAGGGGGCGGCGGGGACGGGATGCGGGCGTTGGTGGAGAAGGTGGTTGAGGATGTTTTGGCTAAGAAGAATCTGAAGTGATAAGTGAATGGATGTTGCATAGTTGACTTGACTTGCTGGGAGCAAGTAAGGAGCGTTGACGTATAGGAATACTAGTAGCGTAAGGTACGATAGACAGCGACTTGTTTGACGTATGCTTGAAACAGAGTCTCGCCGTAAAATGAAATGTTCGAGTTTCCCGCAGACAAGCATCCTGGTGACTACCGTGTGGCCCTGTAGGCTGTACGTTGTTGTGGCGTTTGATCTACCTCGCGCCATGCTGTCGGCGTAGTAAGATAATCCACGATTCCGCCTGGCGTCCAACAGTTCAAGCAGCCCTTGCACCGATTCGTATTGCGAGTCCTTGGAAACCGTAGGGAGGGATTACTATACAACGATGAGAAACTTGCATATGTATGGAACCGTCGCGGATAAGTAGACGGGCAGAGAAGACAAGGGTGTGAAACTTGTGTGAGCCTGGGGCTGTGGCCAAATTTTGTTCTGGCGCTGACCAGGAAGTACTTATGTCCAAGGCTTGGCTTCATTCTTGCATGGCAACATGTACACGTTTATTCGCAGACCTAATTACACAGCGGCCGACAACAGAACCGACAGTCTGGACCGAGAAAGTCCAGGGTACGGAAAAAGAGGAAACAATCAAGAACGAACTATCAGAGAGCGATGGATCCAATAATTACAACGAAGTGAAGGAACATTCGTCAAGTTTCAAGTCCCAATGCAGCACAAATACGTCGGTGCCGAACACCTTCGCTGGTGCGGACGTCTCCCGTGAAGGCTGAGGAATGGATCCCAACTATCATGACTTCAACCTAAGCCAACGCCTCCCCGATCGTGAAGTGCACATGATCCCCCTCTCCGAGCGTCAACCTCACAGGCAACCTCGGGTCAATCCTGATAGGTGCACTGTTTCCGATGTAAAAGTCGCCCCGACTGAAGTTGCGCGTGATAGCTGCGGCTTCGTCCTCCGTGAGCGGTCGTGGACGCTTCGACGGGCGGAATGTAGAGGTCGAGGCGCCGGTGTAGGCGCCGTTGTACTCGTAGTACTGTTGGTGCGTGAGGTTGGGCGGAACAGGGTAGGGCATGGCGGGAGGAGCGAAGGGGATGGTGGGTTGGGCTGTGCGAAAGTATAGCCTCCGCGTAAATAGGGGCATGCATGAGAGCGTGGAGAAATACGTACCGGACGCGTGCGACGAAGTGTCGATGGCATTGTTGGTGCTGCTGCTGCCGTTGTTGTTGTTGTTGCTCGGGGTCGACGAGTCAGGATCTGGGTAGGTGCAGCTCGCCCCGAGACCGCGCTTCAGGCAGCTCTGTGGGTATTGTGCAAAGACCGGTCCCACGCGTGAGATGACAGCAAAGCGATCAAGAAAACGACGATGGGCCTACCTGGCATGGGAGCACCTCGCTACACCTAGTCTTGCCAGAATGGCAGGCCGTACAAGCGCGTCTGACTGCAGGAGCTTTAGCTGTCGAACGATGGTATAAGCGGGAAAGAGAGAGAAACGGTGAGGAAATCTACTTGCGTTTGCGGGGGCTCTCTGAGGACGACTGACCGCCCTGCTGCTGCTGTTGTTGTTGCTGTTGGTGCTGTTGGTGCTGGTGCTGCTGGTGGGCGAGCTGCTGTTCGGCGAGGAGTTGCTGCTGGTGGAGGTGCTGGGTGTCGATCGACGGCGGGGCCGCGTCCTGGGCCGGCTGGGACTCGGACATGGAGGGCGGTTGGCGGGCAAGGGCGGCGAGCGAGGCGTCCGTGCGCCGTTCGGTCCTCTCAACGCCTTATAATCCTCCGCCGTCCCGGAAACTATCCTTTATTAGCTAATTTCTCCCCGTCCGTGTGACCCGAGCGCTCGGCAATCCCGCACCGGTTCCGGTATCTCTCCCGGCAATTGGACCTCGCCGAGACCGGACTGGACTTGTCCTCGACCACTTCCGCTCAATTGGCTTTACCCCACACTTGCTCTCCTACCACCACCATCGATGACAACCATGTCTTCTTCGTCTTCAAGGCCCTTCGACCAGCCCCCGGTTCCCTTCGACAACTTCGAGTTCACCTTCGATCCCTCCCTCAGCGCACTCTTCCCCTCGCCAGCCCCGCTGCCATCCTCTGCAGGCCTCTTCTCTGCCTCAGAGGAGACCGACATCCTTGGTTTTCTCGACAACTTCAACTGGGAATTTGACTCTAATGCTCTTCCACCCGGTCAACTTGATTCTGCGCCTCCAGCACCCCTCCCATATCCCTTTCATACAAACTCACTTCCGAATGGGCACGAACCACCACATCCATCGTCTTTGTTCGCTACCGAGGGTTCGATGTCACATCTGCACATGAACGGCGATGCTTCCCGTCCATCCTCATCACGGACGCGCTCTTCCCCAACATCACCCGTAGAGCCTTCGACGCCGAAGACAAACGGACGCACCGGCACGAGCAATGGCAAAGCTAAAGCCAAAACCGGACCTAAAGCACCACTCCTATCCACTCCCCAGAAACGTCTAAACCACATCATGTCCGAGCAGAAACGGCGGAACGCCATCCGCGAAGGCTACGCCCAACTCACCACTCTACTCGCCCCTGCCGGTGCTCCTCCAGGCACTGGGATGCCTACGCGAGGAAGGCCAAAGGGGAGCGGGAGCAGGAGTAAGGGGAATACGAAGGGCAAGAGTGGTGTGCTGTTCAGGGCGGTAGAATATTGTCATTGGTTGGAGGATGGAATTGAGGCGTTGAGGGCGGAGGTGTTGAGGGTGGAAGCGGCGGCCGGGATACATGGCATACCTTGAGATTCGGATCCATGACTTGACCTCGTTAGCATATTCCTTTGCTTGGTCGGTTCAGAATAAATCTAACTTGATTATTCACAGCCAGGTACCTCTGTCCCGTCCCATAATCTGTATCTCGAGCAGCAGCCTACGTGGCCTAGTGGGTGGCACATAATGCCTCACACACTTTGTGCTTTGAATGTCACAACCAAGCTATATCAATGCACACTTGTACTAGTAGATCCTTACGTTGTACACTATTGTATCTTAAGACTAACACGCTGGCCGTTCCTATGCAAGGAGTCTTGTGCGCGGTCAGATCCAGACATATGTACGACGAACGTGGGCCACATTTTGGCGTCACCCGATGAACAAATCCAGTGTCAAGCAATGTCTTCACAAAACTGAATCAATTCTCTAATATTACAATCATAAGCCATGCAAAGCAACAAGAAAATACAATACGTTACATCGTGCGTACATGTAATCCGTGAAATCGGGTCCGAAAACAAACCAACAAGGTAGATCGTGAGGTAAATTTAGTCAAAGCGTTAGTACAGTAGAACCATCTGAATTGGTGACGTCGCACGCGTAGAGTAGCACCGTCCGTCGGTGAGTATTTGGGCAAGCAAGTAGGTACGATGCCCGTCAAACGTAGGCTGTCCTGAAGAGCACCTCGAGTGTCCAGCAAAAGACTCTCATACATCTACTTCTTCTCCTCCGGCTTCTTCTCGTCAGCCGTGCCGTTTCTAAGAATAGTGAAGAGGTAATTCAGTATTTAAAGTCAAGATCATTGGAGCGTCGGGCCCCGATGGAGACTCACTCCGCGTTTCCGGCGCCTTCTTCCCTGTGAAGATAGAAGTAAGAACATGTGGTTAGCACAAGGCTGAGAGGACGATGGGAAGGTAAAGGGGTACGCACCCTGGTTCGAAGCGGAAGAAATCGTCTCCGCCGGACGTGCGTTGGTGTACGAGGGTTAATCTTCTTAGGTTGGTGAGGAAGTCTTCCTTGGTCTTGTTGCGTGTGCCGCGCTGGACACACACGAAAAAAAAAACCCCATGAGCATCTGGACTAGAGAGAACGACAAAGAGGACAAAAACTCACTGTCGATTTTCCGAGACGGTCGAGCCACTAACAAAAAATGCGATAGTGTGAGAGGAGTACATACACAGAATGACCGAGAACCGACTTACGGGGATCTTGTCGAGGATAAAGTACACAAGCGCGAGGATGATCGTGACTCCGAACGAGTACGCCCACACCCTGACGATCGTCACGATGTCGGTGTGTCCATTGTGTGGCTGATCTCCGGATATCCAACCAAAGATGGCGAATATGCTTGCGAGGATGTCGATGCCGAAGATGGCGCCCACGAGCTGCCAAGAGGGCCAGGTACCGGAACCACGAGTAACGAAGATCAACCAGTTCTGAAAGAAAAGGACGGGCAATTTAAGTAAAGTGTCAAGGCGTTGGAGAGTGGCTAATACGTACCTCGGTCAGAGCTACCTCCAAGAAGAGGATCTCTTGCACTGATCCCCAGTTGGCGATGAGACCTCCTTTGTTCCCATCCGGACTCAAGAACAAGGTGCCCCTCAAAATCCAGGTTCCTACAAGCGTGACACGGTCAGTTACGAACGTAGACATTCAAAGAATGATGGTTGGACGAACCGGCAGCAAGCAACGCTCCAAGGATCGTGCTCATAATCCAGATCTTCGGCAGCTGCCACTCTACCGGTGCCTTCGCATGCGGCGCATTGTCGTATGCAATGGCAATGGTGCCTAAGTCTGCGAACAAGGCGATGAAGACGATGAGGTCGGCACGGATGGTTTCGTTGAGTACAATCATGGAGATGGTCAGGTATATCTCGAGATGTAGACAGAGTGCGATACGGTAGACGATGTAGGCTGCACCGTTGGATCGATAAGTATCTCACGCGAAGTTTAACGAAGCGTAGAACAACGTACCCTTCATGCGGTGGAAAATCTGGCGAGCAACCTTGATAGAAGTTATGATAGTCGAAAGACCCTCATCCAAGAAGACAACGTCAGCTGCACTGCGAGCAGCATCCGAAGCACCTTCGACGGCGATACCACAGTCCGCACGCTTCAGAGATGGTGCATCGTTTACACCGTCACCAGTCATGGCAGTAAGATGGCCACGGTTCTGCAGCATCTCCACCACTTGATATTTCTGCAACGTAAATCATTAATGAGTACAGTATCATTTTACGGCGAACAAGATGAAGCTTACATGTTCAGGGGCGACTTCTGCGAAGCCATCTGCGCTCTCAATAAAGTCGTGGACCTACGCATCAAGATGTGTGAGCCAACGCTATGAAAGTGCCCAGAAAGAGCTTGCACACCTCAGAACCAGCCATTCCTCCCGTGATCAACCTTTCAGAGTCGTACACATGCGTCCCGAGAGCAAGCTGTTTACAGGTCTCGATGGCGATGGCGACGGCGTCACCCGTCAACATCTTGACCTTCACACCGAGTTCTCCGGCTTCGGCAATGGTCTACGGATGGAAGTACGTGAAACGGACATTATCTTCGCCGCAGTATTGGAAGAGAAGGGCAGGGGGAGAGTGCTAACCTGTGCGGTATCCGAACGGGGTGGATCGAACATGGGCAGCAACCCAAGAATCTTCCATTCGCCTCCATTCTCTTGACACGCGACACCAAGAGTCCTAAATCCACGGTGTGCGAATTCCTGCGTCTTCTCCTTGTACAAATCTTGAAGTTCCTTTGACGCCTTCGTCAACCTCAGAATTCTACAACATCATATCAGCAATCAGTCATGCTCCCTCCGAAGATGTACAGTATGGGAGCGCTCACGCGTTTGGGGCACCCTTTGCACAAGTATATCTCCTTCCATCTCTCTCGACCTCAGCCGTAATGCGCTTCGAGACCGGGTCGAAGGGAGTGAACTTGTGTGTCGTCCATCCGCCCTGTATAAAGGCCAAAGGTGAGCCTCCGTAGGACGCTTTCGATGGCGCAGAGTGACTTGCCGTGAGCATTTCTCTTGCCTTGGGATAGTCCTTCAGAGTCGTAACAGTAACCTTGTCGATAGGGTCAAGCGCCTTGATGTTATGCGAGGACGCGAGCACAGCAACCGTTAACCTATGAGAGAAGATACACTCAACCAAGGAAGACTCAGTGGACAAAATTAGATGACATACATCCAGTTCAGATCGACACCCTCAGCGGCCCAAGCTATACAAGTAAAAGAGTAGTCAGTGTTCAGTACTATGACAAAAGCAACCAGATAAAACAAAGGCATACGTTCATGCACACTAAGCTGGTTCGCTGTAAGTGTCCCAGTCTTATCTGTACAGAGCACATCCACTCCAGCCAAACTCTCGATAGCCGTGAGCTTCTGAACGATAGCCTTCTTGCGAGCGAGGAAAGCCGCACCGACGGCCATAGTCGTGGTGGTGACGCATGGAAGACCGACGGGCACTCCGATGATGAGGAAAATCAGGGTGTAGACGAGAAGATTGTTATCGGAGGGTGTGGCGATATTGACTCCACGGAAGAATCCACCTAGAAAATTAAAATAAATAAGCTATTTGTGTGGACGCCCGAACATCAGTAGACTGGCCTATCCAGACTGCGAACAACCAGACCACGACGCTGTTGAAAAGTAGAATATGAGCGCTATTCCACGGTGAGACTATTATGTGGTATTTAGACGTACAGGACAAGGAGCGTGGTTCCGATGCTGGTCATCACCCTCTGGAAGTGACCTTCTCCAGACCCGAGATTGACGAGCCGTGCCGTATTTCCCACGAATGTCTCCTTTGCGATGTTGCTTACCACCTGAAAAACAACAAATTAGCAGGAGAAGGCGAGGCGATTGCGCGGATACGAACCATGTAAGCCTTGCCACGCTTGGCACCCGTGGTGTAATAGAGGGTATCGCCGATATACTTGTCTACTGCCAGACTCTCGCCGGTGATGGCGGACTGATCACAAGAGAGGATAGAGGGCCCCTTATCGACCTTGTTCTCGTCCCCTTCCTCCCTTTCTTCCTTCTTGTCCTCACCGTCCTGTGCGTGCTTGGAGTCGCTACGAGCACTGGATGCGTCGCCGTTATTCTGAGCACCACCTACAGACAACGAGATAGATGTTAACATCAATGGGAGGACAATAATGAAAACATATCCACCTTTAGCACCGCTTTGACCGCGCTTGTCAAGGATGGATTTGGCCTGTGAACGGTCTTTATCCTCGTAAGCGGCAACGATCTGAAGTGCAGACGTTAGTTCATCATTTAGAGCCATTATCCTGAAGAAAGCCACGAACGTGCCCATCAGCGGGGATAGTGCTTCCCTCCTCCACGACGACAATGTCGCCTGGAACAAGTTCGCGCGCTTCGATCTCCTGTTCTTTTCCACCGCGAACGACCACGGCCTTCATAGCAATGCCTGCCTTGAGCTGCTCGACGATGTCGCCTGCCTGCTTTTCTTGATACCATCCGACGAAAGCGTTCAGTGCTAAGATGCCGATCTGCAGGAAAACGTGGTATATTAGGGGCGTATGAATATTGCAAAATTTTGAGCATGCGTACGATAACACCGAAGTCGATCCAGTCACGCAAGCCAGCAGCTAGGAGTACTGCGAGCTCCATAGTCTACAACGTAGTGAAGAATATCGTAAGGCCGGGCAGGAAAAAGATGAGCAGGAGGAAGAGTAATTACGTATAATATTGGCCCTCTGAAGTAGGACACGACCTGCAAAGGGAAGACGTCAGAACAAGGGCGAAACGTTCATTCCAATAAAACGACATGCCTTGAGTATTGGGTTCTCCCTCGGACTGTAAAGCATCCTCAGTAATGGGAACAAGATGGGAGAATGAAGAACACACACCTTTCCAGCTCGTTGTATCCAAATTTGCTTCTCCGAGAGGTAATGTCCTCCTCCGCGAGCCCCTTTGTCATGTCCGTCTCAAGCCACGAAGGGGGGACCTTCTTCTGTCCATCCTTTTCGACGGGCACCTTCTTCCAAGGAGCATACCAGAGCCTCCTCTTCTCGACCTCTTCGTCATCTCCGTCGCCATCATCACCTTTGTGTTTTTGTTTCTTCGCCTCTACATCGATATACTTGAGGAGACGCGTATACTCATCGCCTTCGTCAAGATCCTCGTCTTCGTCTTCCTCCTCTGGAATGGCGTTATTACGCTGCTTCTCCATCTCCGGGTCGCCTTGCTCAACATCGTGACTTGGACTACCTCTATTCTTCTCGTCCGTTTTGGCCGCAGCCTCGTTCCGTACGTTGCCCGACGAGGCAGACATAACGAGTGGTTGGATCGGGAGTGCTTATGAACAGAAAAGGAAACGGGAGAGCCAAAATGCGTGTGCGAGGACAGGTGCGAAGGGGTGGAAGTCGCAAGCGTTCGAGGACAGCGTTGCGCGCTGTTTGCCACATTTTATTGTGGAGAAGGATGGTGATGCGGATGACGTCTAGGAGTGCGAAAGGAATGCTATTGATAGACGGGTGGAGTTGAAGGCGCATTTAGACGGCGAGCCAATAGACCGTATCTGCGAGTGAATTTTTGACCTCGCTAAAGCTCGCTAAGGCCCAACGGGACGCGACGATTGGCCCGATCGCAGTTTTAAAGCCGTTTTAAACGGTTGCAGATACGGTCTAATATGCTGCTGCCCAAAAGGCGCAAACACAATCGGTACACGATGAACAAGACGCCGCCAACCGCACTGCGGGAACATGACGTCAGTCGAAACGGTTCGGAAATGTTGACGATCCGTGCATCAATTTGACTTGCGTTCAAAGCCAAGAACTGCAAAGTGAGATTGCCCAAAGTGAGGTGCCAAGACAACATTGTCCTAGACCGTTCGTCAAGCTCACACTAGAGAATGAGGAGAGCAAAGCCAACGTCGTAAAGAAGGACGCAACACAGAAATATAGCTCGGACACACCGTTCTGACTGCATACTGAGCCCCGCGTCCATGACGTCAATTCATCATAACCGCAAGGTTAGGTCCTTGAGGGTTTTGGCACCATCCGCGGTGATGAGCTCATGGTAGTACATAATGCTCTGGAAGGGTCGAACGGCGGTCCTTTCATAGGGGCAGTATGATGGCGTTTATGTGGCGTGCACGGCAGCCGTCACATACTGGGCTATAGAGACTCGGTTGCCAGTCTGGCGTGCACGGCTATATATAACTTTTGTGGATTTGCGTGGCCCAACTACCGACATAAATAAATATATGATACATATGTGTGCTGAGAAAGTTAGAAAGTTAGACATAGAGTACGATGAGGCACAAATGAAGCACTTACCCCGTACATCCGTAAAATCTGATAGATATCGAAAGGCTCAGGGGAAATTGAGAAAAGATTGGATCCCTGGATGCACCGCACGAAACAAGAGCACCCAAACATTCCGACTTAATTGAGCACCTTCTTTGTAACCTTCAGCAGCTCATACCACTTGTCCGCACTCTCCTTGTTGTCTGGGATCATCTTCATAATAATGACCTGCTTCAATATATGATACTCTCCAGAACTCAACTCGCCTGGTCTCCGTACCACCTTCGTGCCCAACAACTGTGGAAAATCGGAAGGCATCTGAAGTGTATCGAAGAAAGTCTCGAGTGGCTCGAGTGCTTTAGCGAAGTCCTCATCGGAGGATGATTTTTGACGGATGTGGGCGATCTCGTGCAGGAAGAAGAGACGGGTGATGGAAGCAGTTGTGTGCGAGAGAGGGGGTAGAGAGTTAGGGTTGGGATAGGTCAACGATGGTGAAAGAGTGTAGGCTAAAAGAAGGAGAATCAGGTCATGACTGATGGAATAACGATGAGGGAAGACTGGCATACCTGCGAGGTCTTTAATGACAGGCAGCTCCCTGGCTTGAGCTTTTGAAAGGGGCCCCGCCTTTTCAGCCTCCTTTTGGATAGAAACAAACATTACTATCCGCTGAAAATTCATCAATATCAACAGACGGACCTCCAATTCGTTCCATACCCTTCCCAACATCTCTCTCGACCTTGCGACCTCCGCATCTAGTTCTTCAACCGGTACAAAACTGATAGGTAGTTCTATAGGCTCAGATGGTAATAAGGAGCAGTCCACTTTATGCTTTTTCCAGTCTCGCCTAATAGAAAATATGATAAACATTTACGACGATCAAGTAGGTGCAGGAATCCTGGAGAGCGTGAACGTACTTCTGACATCGGGAACTCTAGAGGGGAAGATGAGAAACCGCAAGATCAATATCAAGACTCGGCATCATCAAAGACTGAATCAACTTCAAATCAACTTACACAGTAAAACCTGTTCTTACAGATAGAACATCGTTTCAGAGACTCATCACCCTCGGGCGTCTTACTACAGACTTGACAATCATCTCTGTTCTCTTTTGGCCGACAGAGCTTCGCTGTCGGGGAGAACGTGCCAGTAGATGTCACCAGAGCTTTTGATTTCTTCTTGTTCAAAAAGAGAAGAAATATGGCAAAGAGGCCGAAGAACAAATAAAGGAGTATACTCATTGCGAGCGGAAGGAAGAAAACGTGTCGCGTTGGGCCACACGCGGAGTGCGCGAGCTTCGACATAGAGTCACATCGTGAGATAGAGATCGTCACAGTGACCGATCGCGTTGAGTCGCGTCAGGTCGCGTCTAGTCGCGTCCAGTCGCGTCACGTTGCCCCTGTCGCGCTCGCTGATCATCTCACTGTATTCTCAGTTGTCTCTTCTTCGTCGATCCTCCTCTTAACAACTCGAACCAGTTCAGACGATGATCTCATATCTTTGCCCCTATGTTCAATGAACGAGGTTCACACCAGCTGATTACTATGGACATGAAGATTCTTGAAGACCACTGCATGATCCAGAACGTACATACAATTTCAAGCTCGATGTGAGAAATTTAGCATACAGAAAGACCATAAATACCTTGTGATACACTTCTTCGTTACAACAGATATCACTTCTTGTTCTGTTCCACCTGTGCTCAACTATCCAACACACGTACGGCTTCCCTCGTGGCAGTCATTCCCATGAGCCCTCTGCCATCGGCACTGCCGCTTTCCTCCATCTCTGCAAAACTCTCAAGTCCTTGCGCGGTTCCGACAAACTCCAGTGATGTCATTGCCCGCTGAGGGCCGGAGAGGCACGAAGATGCTGCTGCCATGGTCCGTGAGTCCCAAGCGCGGCGTAATGCGACTCGCATGTTGATGAGGATGGTGGAAAGAACCTAGGATACAAAGCGTGAATATACTTACAGAAGTCTTGCGACAGTCTACGACGTACAGGCATGAGGAAGCTCGATGGCCCAACTATGTTGACCACATGACTATTGAGCGCATATGGTATTGCGAGGACAATGGACGAGACGGCACAGATCATGGAGCTTTCAATCACCATGGCTGCAATTGACACGTAGGGCGCGGACAAGGCGTCAGAATCTTCAAGCGCTTCTCGAAGTCTTCGTCTAAATAATAATAGGCGGCCGGCGATAAGGGTCGGAAGAATGATGTTGAGAGCGGCGGTGAGGAACATATGAGCAAGCCCCCAGTCAACGGTGTTGTTACTGTAAACGCTGGCGCCAGGTCGCATGGACTCCCAAAGAAAGAAAATGCCAAATACTGGTCAATGAAGTTCAAAATCAGCCACAGTGATACAACAGATACTGGTGATGTTTCACCTATGTTGGCAAGGTACACTAATACCAGGGATATTAGGAGGTAATATTTGAAGCGAAATATCGCTAGGCAGCGATACAACTGGTTACAGAGTGGTCAAAAGTTAGATTTCCAGCTCAGTGCACAGACTAAGTAAACCCACTAAAAATCCGTCAGCCAACCATGAGATCACCACGCCGATCACGTTGAACGCCGCAAGAGGCCCACTTGCGTACTGGGTTCGTCCCCAGGCCATCGGCCCACCAGGATAGTCACGGTTATCGATGAACTCCAACTGATAGTTGCGCGCATACGATCCAGCGTATGCTACAGCAAGGGAGAACATCACGAGTGTGAACACGATGAGCGTCTTGTTTCGCTTAGTCCCTCGTCTGGGAGGATCCTCGATGAGGAGATGCATGGTCTGCAGACAGACAACACAGATCATCCCTACGAATCGTTTGCGATATCGATCAAAGGAGATTGAACATAAAGAAAGGTTCGGAAGGTACTTACCAAAAGTCATCCAACATGCAAGGCCGCCTATTAGAGTGGCACGCTCATACCAAAGAGCATCGGAGGACAGATCGGGTCTGTTTGTGTTTGACATCTTGTGAGGACTCTGTAGAGAACGTATTGGTCGCCAAAAGAGAGGATGATATGATGAGTTAGTAGGCGAGCAGCCGCACTTTATGTCTCTCCTCGGGCACAGACATAGAAAACTAAGAACTGAAGTCGAAGCAAAATGAGACGAGCCATGAATAGACTGTACCCGCGATCCTTTAGAATGACCTTCCAATCATCGCGGTCCGCCGGGCTTTAGCGAAGTTAAAAGAAACCACAGGCATATACGGTCTAATCCTGATGATTCTGAGAGAAACATGCTAAGTTGAGGTGTCTTGATGCTCCAGATGACTTGTCTGGGGCTTTGAAGTGTCTATACAAAGGACATATCAATATATCAACATCTAGAATGCTGAGCGCATGATCGGATATTCTGGACTGCCGAGCATACATGGATGATATTACTTTCCTTGCACTCTAAACAAAGATATCATCAGCATCAACCGCGTCCGACAGACTTCCCGGCATCGGAATGTTGAGGCTGTGGCACACACGGTCGAAGGAACAGGTGCGGGTTCTTATCATGAACATAGCTCTAATTATTTCGTCTCTGAAATTAGGACCACATGGTCAAGGAAGAATGAGAGCTGAGAAAACCTAGCACCGGCCAGTAATCATTATAATATCCGTCCGTGAAAGTAGTAGCAGATGTGCGACCTACAATGTTCAAGATATGTTTTCAAGTCCAATATGAGAGTCTTCGGAATAAAGAAAGAGCTTGATCACCTCATAGTCGATGCCTTCGTCACAACACACCTCACTTCTTGTCCTGTTCCGGCTGCGCTCCATCTACCAACACGTCCACAATTTTTGTGATATTCGTTTCCATAAGTCCTCTGCCATCAGCGTTGGTGCTTTCCTCCACCGCTGCAAAATTCGATGGTTTTTGTGCAGTTGCAACAAACTCAATTGACGTCATCGCTCGCTGGGGGCTGGTGAGGTTCGAAGGTGCTGCTATCATGGTCCGCGAGTCCCAAGCACGGCGCGATGCGACTCGCATGTTGATGAGGATGGTGGAAAGAACCTCAAATATGAACCATGAGAATCGTAACGAAAGACTTAAAAGAGTCTTCGACGTACGGGCATGATGAAGCTGGAAGGTAAAAAGAGATTGGCGACATGACTGTTGAGCGCGTACGGTATCGCGAAGGCGAGGAACGAGAGGGCACAAATCATGGAACTTTCAATGACCATGGCGGCGATGGAGATGTATGGCACAGACAAGGCCTGAGAGGTTCCAAGAGCTCGACGAAGGCTCCGTCGGAAGAATAGTAGGCGGCCGGCGATGAGGATGGCGAGGACGATGTTGAGAACAGTGGTGAGGATCACGCGCGCAAGACCCCAGGCGACAGTGTCAACACTGTACAAGCCGGTACCAGATTGTATGGTCTCATTCAGAAAGAAAATGCCGGATACTACGTCAAAAAGCCTAATTATTAGCTAGCGGTAATAACACGGACTGTAGTGACTGATCACCCATGCTGGCAAAGAACAAGGCCACCAGGAGTGCAAGGAGGTACAAATTGAAGTGAAATATTACAAGGCAACGATATATCTGTTCGGAAGAGTGATTAGGATATAGATTTTATTTCGGTAAAACAGCCTAGACTCACTAGAAAGCCGTCAGCCAACCATGAGATCACAACACTGATCACAATGGGCGACACAAAACGTGCACTGCTGAATTGTGTTCGTCCCCAGGCCATTGGGCCACCAGGATAGTTACGATTCTCGATGAATTGTAGTTGGAAGTTACGTGTATATAGCCCAATGAAGGATACGGCAAGCGAGAACATTATGAGTGTGAACGCAATGAGGACCTGGTTTCGCTTGGCCCCTCGTCTTGGAGGATCTTCGACGAGAAGGTGTATTGTCTGCAGACAGACGACACATATCATCCCTAGAGTTCACGATCTCCGTCAGAAGAGATGGAGCTCCAACAGGGTTCAAATGCTGCTCACCGAAGGTCATCCAGGACGACAGGGCGCCCATGAAAACTGCACGTTCATACCAAAGAGCATCTGCAGAAAGATCGGGTCTGTTTGGGCTGGGCATTGTTTGAGGGCGTGCTGGGAGCGAAGGGCAAAGAACCCGTCGGACGTCGAACAGAGAGTGGGGAATACATTAAGCAGTCGTTCACCCTTTATGTCTGTACTTGGGCGCAGACATAAGGACCGGGGACGAAGCACCTTGATTCTATTCGTATCATCCCGGAAGAAACCAAGCCGATTTGAGTTACCTTGACGCTCGATCCGCCAATTTCTTTCGCACGATTGTATATCGTGGACTATCAAGCATCCTTAGATGTAAAAACTCGATCCATTTGTGATATCAACGAGTATCGACGTTGGTCTGTCAGGTGGAAAAACTCAGTACACAGGTTCACTAAATTGACGAAGAACTTACCATGAATATTAGAAGAGTCACCTTCGCGTTCTAGACTTTTCCCCGGATGAGTTACATTCGGCTCTAGATTGAGATATCACCGACAACTTCATTCCGCTGCTCATCACCACATTGCCTGATATCAGAGCGTCAAATGATGCTGTAGCATCTACTGCAGAGCCAATTCTATTTTATAGCGTTGAGAGTCAGACTTGACGGATGAAGTCGAGTCGCGATCGACTGAGGCGGACGAGTGAACTGCAGAGGTTGGTGTCTAGATGACTGCACTGTGTTGCCTAGATAAGATCCTATACGAGTGTACAAGCAGAGTGATGAAACAAACCCAGGTGAGAGTCAAAAGAGAGAAGACGTGACGACGATGCATTGAAAGTTGTGAACGGCAGTGGCCAAAAAGACACAGACGATCGAAATTCGAACTTCGGAGATTTCCGGTGTGAGTTGTGTCACGGTGGCGATGAGAGAATGTGGCCCAGTGAGCCTGGTCGTACTCGCCGCCATGAATCCAAACAGAATTAGTGACATTCTCTTGCGTCACAAACCTACGGAAGACAGAGATACCAGAGAGAGTGCGACTGCTAACATGACTTGGACGAATTATAGGGACCATATATGATGATATACATGCATGATTAGAGCTCATCAACCTCACGAGTCCAGGTATGCTAAGCAGTGCAGCCAGTCAGGATGGGCAGTACAGTAACGACAGACCAGTCAATCGCCAAATAAAAATCAGTCAGTCTGAGTCGATCAGCAATGGGTACAGTAAGTAAATACACGGTAAGCACAGCAGTGAAGAGCGAGATACAGGTGGCAAAGACAGACGTACAGATCAGATATATACAGGGAGAGTTACAGATCAGCGTACGTTATGACAAGTATACAGACTCCGAGCCAGAGATCAACAACAAACGACAACGGTCAAATCACATAAAGATAGCATCAAAAAGCAGACCAGCGAACGAACACACAAACGAACGAGAAAATCCAGGTAGAGAGATTACACAGACACGGGCCCAACAAAAAGAAAAAAAAATCATTCATACCACGCACTCCTCAACCTCGAGCCACTCCTCTTTTCCTTACCACCACCACCACCTCTTCTACCGCTACCACCACCATTGCCAGACCTCCTCACCCCCTTCTTCCCTTTTCTCGTCCTCGGTCGCCTCACAATCCCACTAGCCCCCGCAGTCCACGCCCTATTCGTCTTCTCCGCAAACTCCTTGAACGCCGCCGAATGAACCTCGAAATTGGGCGGAAATCCGGTGCTATAGTACGACGAGCGCCAGTTATCGAACGTCTCTCCGTCAATGTCGGGGCCGACGTTGCAGGAGGCAATGGCGGATGAGAATTCACAGCTAAACGGGCTTGGAGGCGACCACAACAACGAGTGAGATAGGGCAATGGGGTGTGTCGTGGACGATCCCGAGGCCACCGCTGCATCGTGACCTAGGGGACGTGTGGGCAAGGATAAAGAAACGGGTGCGATAGCCATAGACTCGAAACTTCCACGCCTAGAAATTATGACGGAGGAGGCCTGCGTGAAAATGAGGGGAGCAGCTATGGATCGGACAGATGCAACTTCTGCATGGAGTGCGCTTAAGACTGATGAGCAGGTTGCATCGGTCGTTATTGACGAGATGGAGGGGTTCTTGTCGTTGTGGGCCGCCGTCGCATCAGCCTGTCCGGAGTAAAGTGTATAAGATGATGAGCATGGGTGGGGAGCCGGCTGGGGATGAAGCAGTGTGGCGTGGTGTGGCGCAAGAACGTACGCTGACTTTACCTTGTAAGGACGGCTCTGCATGGACCCAACTTCGGCATTCAACAAGCCAAGGGATGTCGACGAGATGACAGCACCACTCGACTTTGAGCTTTCCACATTACTCTGCAATTGATACGGGATTAGCACCTCAACATCACAAATCTCAAAAGCCGTAAGTGTGCGCACACCTTCGAGTTTATATTCCTCGTACCAGCCCCTCTTGACCGAATCATCACAGACTTTGCCTCCACGTCCGAATCAGGCCACACATCCGAATCGGACGTCGCCAGAGGATTATCTCTCCCTCCCCGAGGCGAAGGCATAGACATCTCCTTGTCGTCCGTGTCCACCGCTGTCACCACCTTGTCGTCCTCGTCGCCGTACACAGACTCAAACCCACAGTCTGAGTCCGAGCCGTCAGAGAAGAAAGTCTTCTCCACGGCGTTACTGAGGTCCGCTGTCATCAGTGGACTGTCATGTCCGCCCGTCTGAACCATGTCCCAAGTAGGTGAGAAGGACGAGGAAAGGGAAGGGGAAGACGAGAACGATGACGACGGTGATGGAGGAGACCCATTTGACGAAAGAACGAAAGCTTCTCTATTAATACGGACAGCGCGACTCGAATGATAGTCCGAAGGAGTTTTGTCGTCGTCCCGAGGTCCAAGCGAAGTTCTCCACGAGGGCGGTGGCGCCACATCGCCACTCGGCCGTGTATAAATCGTCCAAGGCATCGGCGAACGTGAAGGCGTACTGGTCAGGGACGGCGACATCGGAAATGCATACGGAAGACTCGAAGACGACTCAGATCCCCCAAAGGTCGAGCGGGAGCGCGACATCATCGCAAGCGAACACTCAGTTCCACTATCCGTGGACGAATAAAAGTCCGAAGTGGCGAGAGAGGGTGCGGTCGTAGCGGTGCTGCTGAACTGGACGTAGGACATATTGGAAAGTGACGGAGAGCGTGGCGGTAACACAGGTCGAGTACGGCTGATAGACACAGAGTCCCTGGCCGCAGGATCCGCCTCGAACCCCGCGAGGAAATTGTTGACGCTCATGCTCGGCACAGATCTCGAATGCCTAAGACCCGCCGGCCTCCGTCTCTGCAATTTCTTCGGACTCCTCGTATTCGTGGTCACAGGCGACGGCGTAAACGAAGGCCAGAGTAGCCTGTTCGAGTTCGTCATAGAACTCCCGTAGCCGGATTCGGACACCTTGTAACGGCGCGTAGACCGTTCGTTCTGGCTAGGCAGTGTATACGTTCGTCCCATCTTGACTTTATCGTAAGGAGAGGGAGAACTGGGGGTGTAACCAGGAATGAGCGTATATTCTTCGTCATGAGAAACCCCAGCGGTAGGCGCGGATACAGAAATCGGAGTCGGTGGGATGGATGATGACAAGGCGGAGGAAGGAGTGGTAGGAGAAGTTGAGCTGGAGGAAGAGGGTGACGAAAATAATCGTCTGCGGATGGGCGTCAAAAGAGTGGGGCATGGAGAACTGTAATCGGGTGAAGTGGGCATGAACGATTGAGCTTGAGAAGACAAAGGAGCCTGACTTGGATACGCGGGAACGCCACAGTACGGATGCACAGTGGCAGGCGGAGTACGCGGACGATAGTCATGGCGAGCACCAACATCGGAATACCTCCCCGGCCCTATATCAATAACATCCACCATGTAAGGAATCGTCAGAGGAAAAGGCTCCGTGAGCGCTCGATGGTGCTGCGTAGGTCGTTTAGGGCGTGAACGTCCGTGAAGCGCATCGTGAAGGAACGTAGACGCTCTGTTCTTCGCCTTTTGGAGGACGGAGAAGGCGAAGTGACGTGAGGGGAGTGGGCGTGGCTGGCAGTACGGTGGAAGGTGCATGATGTGGTCGGTTTCGTTGTCGTTGTCGTCGCTGTCGAAGAAAGACACTTGGGTGTGGCCCAGGTGAACAGCACCGAGCCGATTAACGACCGGAGGTGACATCGCAGAGGATACTCAGTCAAGTCAGCCGCGCATTGTCGGGTCGCATGGGGCGAAAGGAAGAAGGGAGCCAAAGCGAGGACATTCTGCACAGGTCGAACTTTAAGAGTCCTCAGTCGCCGGAAAGTTCCTCAAGTCGACTTCGATGCAAACACAGAGTTGCCTGAATCGTGGGGACGGTGACACAAGCTGGCCATATCCTCTGATGCGCTGGCCTGGCCTGAGACATAGTGAGTGTTAATGCTCTCAGTGACAGGGTCCAAAGCAAGGAGGAGATGAACAGTGGTTGACAGGTAAAGCCCTTCGGAGCTCGAACATACATTCTTCCTTCGCGGCAATACCCGCGATATTCTAACTCCGTCTTCTACTTCTGGACCTCAAGTGGGAAGCGCCACCGCCACTCATGATTTACTTGTACAGAACGGGGCCACTCTTCCAGTCGAGATTCTTTCGAATTATCATCCATAATCGCGCAAGAATGGTGGGGTGAAGTCCATCAAGCTGGACGCCTCAATATGAAACAACGGCACATCCACGATCCGGATTCGAGGGTAAAGTACACGAGATACCATGGGTGATCAGTGAGTACACAAAGTGACAACGTCCGCAAATCGAGACATTATTAATCAGTGGATCATGGTAAGAACACGCCTAAAATAAGAACAAGGAGAAATCTAACACCGGTCGTGACTTGTGTCAGATCTAGGTCTCCTGCCACCTGTCAACGCCAGGAATACCGACTCGAAATCAGGCCAGCCATCTTGGAGTACAATTCTGGGAGAGCCTCGCTTCTTATATTTGCGCGTGGTCTAAAGGGGGTATGATGTAAATAATAGTACAACTTCTCGCTACACGCGTGCGTACAGCAGAGATGATTACAGCTTTAAACCACGGGGAGTACAGTAAAATTGTCCAAGGAGCGATATTTAACGAGAGGAACGCAGTTGGAAAGTCGAAACAGTAAAGCACATGCAGTATTAAAACAACAGCACGAAAGAGCGTAGGATATGGTACACGCACGGTGGCAGAGACCAAAGGGGGCCTGAATGGTAACGAGCGGGAAAAAAGAGTGACGAGTGCAGTCCGAAAAAAAGGGGAGATATGACTCCATGAAATGGGAGAACGAGCAGAATAAAAGAAAAGAGAGAGAACGAATTGGTCCAAACACTTCAGACACCTTCGCCGACTCTCATCTCCCCGGCACGCTCGATGATAGCGCGCAGAGTCATCGGAGGTGTCACGGAGAAAGACAAGTGGGTCTCCTCGCCGTCATCGACATTGGAATCCGTTTGAGCACCAAGTGCCTGCAATACGAGCTTCACCCCACTCGACGCATGGGAACCAACCACTTTCACCATGATTATGCTACTATCATCCATGGCCCACACGATCGTGTTGCCCATAGAGCCCTCACAAAGCCTACGCTTCACAGCCTGCCAGCTCGGCGCGTTGACCAACACCTGCTCTGAACGCCTCAAACCGACAGAGGGGTGTGTGGATTGCGGAAACGCGTCGAAACGCGCTGGTCTATCGAATTCTGACGCATCGTCCGAACGAAGCCACTCAGAGGTTGGACGAGAGCGGGCGGTGACGAAGGTATCGGTGGTAGTGGCGGTGGCGAGAGAGTTCAGGGAGATGTCTCGGCGATGGATAGGGCGGTGAGGAGCAGGATGCCGGAAGTTTGTGAATGATTCATCGGTGTGTATCGACCTCAATGGCGCCACGATAGCGGATGAAGGAACTGGTGTTGGATATCTATGGCTGACAAACGCCTCGGCTTCTGTCTGGTAATAGGAAAAAGGATTATAGTGGGGTCAGTTCCCTGTTGATAATATGGACAGGTCTAGATTACATACCTCGGGAAGTGTGCTGCTCTCGACGAGTGTGAACGAACTAAGGGAAGGACTGGAAACTGAGAGTTGGTAGGTATCTTGTGCTGCCGACAACGGCGCAAGGTCTGGCGGGGTCCTGGAACGACGCCAGCCAAGACGAGGGGATTGGGAGCTCGCCCCTGGCTGAAGGAAGTTGCCGCCTGCTCCAGTCGAAGGTCCATGTGATGGACTACGTCTGGGAAAACGTTTGACGGAGAGATCAAGAGGCGAATCCGGAATATCGATGGTTGGTAGAGAGGGAGGCGATGGAGATCTAGATAGCTCGAGAGGTGGAGCAAGAGAAGACGGAGAAAATGACTCGGTCACTTCTTGTTCTTGTCCCTCGAGAAGACGGAACGTGGTTGGCGACTCTTGGGTGTATAGCGGGTGGAGCTGCCGTGGAGGTTGGAACGACCGATGACGCGACCGTATCGGCGTGGAACTCGTTGGGAATGACTGCCCATAACGAGGGGAAGGAGGCACTGAATAATTGGTGTCACAAGGGGAAGCAGGGGGTGTATGACACAAAACCAAGCTATCATAAGTTGCGCGGCGAGTATGACGAAGCTCCTGGATCTCGCTCGGATGAACGATTTTGACTGAATCTCTTCTGAAAGGGTCGTTGTCGAGAGTCAGGAAGTGTTCTGTACTGGGAGACACTTCACCACGGAAGATGCTTCGGAATTCGTGCTCCGGAGGTTGGAGGAATGATTTGTCTGAAGCGGTGGTTGGCGATGGAGTCACGGGAGAGTGGCTCGAGAAGGAGTCGAAGAAGAGTTCATTATTTGGGGACGATATAGAGGTATCAGGAGTACTTGGTGGAGAGAAGGTTGTCTGGATGGGGTACGAGATGATTGCAGCTGGTTTCCGGCGGCTGAAGGGGCTGAATTTGCCACGCAGAAGGCGGGAAGGTGTGTGCAATGTCTTCGTAAACCACAATATTTATCAGCGGGTGAAGAGAGAGTATATTGTTAGATGAAACGTACAGAGTCGGTCTGCGGTAAAGGCGAAACCGAGGGCAGGTAAACCGGAGAAGGCGGAGGCGGAGGCGTTCGCGGTGCTATGTACGAGGAACGAGGATCGAGCTCGAAAAATGAGAGGGATTTTGAGCAGACCGAGCGTTGCGGATAAGACGACGGAGATATCAGAGGCATGCTGGGGGAACGGGATAATTGGAGAGAATTGCCGGTGGATCTAAGACTAAGTGGCCTCCAGGAGTCACGGCGATACGTCAAAGGTCTGGCCGTAGGTTGCTGGCTGGGACGGTGGATCGAGGGTAAAGACAGATAATTGGCAGCACGAGAAACGATGGACGATGGGCTTGGTGGCATGTCATTTGGCGAAGAGGTGCCACGACTGGCGCGAGTCATGAGCGCTGTGGCGCGCGAGGTGACTTTGCGCATGAAGGAGGGTGGCGAGTAGTTGGAGCCGGTAGGGCTTGATCCATGAGTCTTAATGAGAGGAATTGGCCCTGGTTCCACGAATGTGCCGGGTGCTGAGATGGAGTCGTGGTCGAAGAAGCTACCATCGCTGAAGGCGGCGGAGACGAGGGAGGTGAACTCGTCAACGTCGGCTGTTACGCACGGGCTCATAGGAGTGTTGGCCATTGTGGGGGGAAGATGAAAGGAGAAGGAATGGAGGAAACCAAGAGGAGACGATATTTGAGCTGGCCGGCATCGCTGTCGTCCTCAAAAGGCATTCCGATTTGAACGTACATACGACAGCCAACCGTTCGTTTCTGGTGCAGTCGTATGCGCCTCGGATACAAATTGCGCCATGCAATCAATGCGATCCTCAAGCGTGACGCTTCCATGGGCTCGCTCCAGTCAGACCTATCTTATGATTCGTTACCTTTTGCTCTATGTATCATAACATGGCAAAGAGAGCACGCAGAATCAGCATGTCCGGGGGGGCCTTATGTCTAGTAGGCAGTGAAGACCAAGCTATGCTGGAAACAGCTCGAGAAAACATATCGCGTCGGCGCGCGCGCAATCCATAGAGACGTCGGAATCAGCAATTTAGATCGGCGCCGCACGACAAGTGCGAATCTCATTCCTCGACCAGAAGCGGAAGGGAACTTACTTGGTACGGTCTATGAATGATAGATGGAGGTGCTCGGTGCTTTCGCGAAGGAAAGAAGACAGATCTGGATCTGTAAGGGTATCCGTGCGTTTCGCACTGTTCAATTGAACTCCGAGCGATTGATTAGTGGTTCATACATGACGAGGACGAGTTGGAGGAATTCTGAGTGATCAAGTTGATCCTCGTCAGTGATCCCGGGGAGCCTCGGAGCCCACTGCTCCGCGGACTTGCCTGAGTATGGGGTCGCCAGTCGCCACAGCGTGACCGGTCTTCTTGTGTAACGTCTCAGCATGCTACGAATCCGCAAGAACAGTGTTTTCGCCATTTAGTCTGGTATTAGATACTCTTGAGCCAACATAGGCGTAACGAGCCACGCCCGAGGCGCCCGAGCTGTCCAATAAATCACTCGGACGACGTCTTCTGCTGATCGTCAGTTGGTCGGTCGTCAACGATGTGTTGCGCTCGAGGATGTATCGCGCTTGAGCAGAGAATCGGGCAGAAGCTGCTTAGAATCACTTCGGCGAAAGCAGAACAGCGATTGTCCAAGAGAGGGAAGATTCGGATGCTGCTCAGTAGACCGACCCGTCTCTCGATAGCTGTAGGTGCGAGAAGATGAGGAAGTTCGGACGAGGCAGGATCTGGCAGAATTCGGGGGATAACGGTGAAGTGGGATTTTGCGTTATGTATGCGGGACCTGCAAATGAATTGCTTGGGCTGGCGATGGGGAGCTTGAAAGTCAATGGCAGGAGGTCATGAACGTTCGAACATGAATTCTCCTTCTGCCGCATCGAGTAAGAGGAGGATGAGAGCCACGTGTGGCGAGAGCCGTCTCCTCCCGGGCTTTCCCGGGCCTCCCGTTCCTCATCCCGCGGGACTGCCGGCGTGGCCCCAGGCCCTTGTCGCCTCCATGCATACTCCCTCACCGAAAGGTTCACTACATTTTTCTCCGCGGCTGAGCAGCTCTTGTGTCACTGGTCTTCCCAGCAGAAGTCTCTCCGATCCGTAACAATATCGCTCGTGTTCATTGTTCGCAGAACGATGGACCTTGTGTCGGTCACTACAATGGATCTGAGGCGTCCATCCTCGATATCTTCTCCATGTTGACCGTATAAGTTTTTTTTTGTTCTCTGACGATGTTCACTACGGCTCGGTATTCGAACGCTCATGCTCGGGTGCTTCAAGTTCTCTACTTACTAGGAGTTCTACAACACGACTCGTGTGCAAATATTTCGGATCTGTTGTCTTCGGGAGAGGTGGATTAAGGTTCCGACGGGTATTCTACTTGCTGACATCAACGCCACCGTGAATTCGCCGTTGAACGAGGCTTCATGACCAAAACACGAGAGGTCTGTTACTCCGAGGAACAGGCAGCATATAAAGTCTCTCTCAGTGTGCGCTCCGACTCCTCAACACATTCGTTCCCCACCGACAACTTGCACCACAATGCTCACTTGTCTAAACTTACCATGCCTTACCCAGAGACTCAAAACGCCCTCGTCTGCGCCGCAATCGGCGAGCCTTTCGAAATCAAGGAGCGTCCCGTACCCAAACCTGGGCCAGGCCAAGTCCTCGTGAAAATCGTCTCTGCAGCTCTAAATCCTGTGGACGAACTCATCCGTGTGAAAGGTATCCATGTGAAAGGGGCTCTCATGTCAACCTACCCCACGATTTGTGGGAGCGATGCAGCGGGGACTGTGGCCGCTCTGGGCGAAGGCGTCGACAACTTGAAGATCGGGGACCGAGTGTGAGTCATCTTTGCGTTCGATGTGTACAGTTGACGAAGGTTGACTTTTATAATCCTCGTACCAGCGTCTTTCAGAACTGGTTCGTCCCAGACCGCGGCACCTTCCAACAATATGCCCTTTCTGACGCCGGAACCA
This sequence comes from Stereum hirsutum FP-91666 SS1, assembly GCF_000264905.1. Taxonomy (NCBI): domain Eukaryota; kingdom Fungi; phylum Basidiomycota; class Agaricomycetes; order Russulales; family Stereaceae; genus Stereum; species Stereum hirsutum. The sequence goes on from NW_006763143.1 coordinate 1,448,904, forward strand.
CAGCCAAGGTCTGCAACATACCCAACTCATTCTCCTTGACTTACGTATCAAAAACTAATCACAGTTTCTAAGCACAGATCCCGGAGAACCTCTCCTTCGACGAAGCCGCCACCGTTCCTATCGGGCTCGCCACCGCCGTCATGGGCTTCTACGGCGGCAAAGCCAGTGAAGAGCGCGGTGGTGCAGGCTTGCCTGTTCCCTGGGAAGAAAGCGGGAGGGACAGATTCCGGGACGAACCCATTTTCATCACGGGTGGCGCGAGCTCCGTAGGCCAATTTGGTTCGTTCATGAAATATTGTCCACTCCTTGTCCACGGAGATTCCGGCCCTGGTTCTGATTGTCTATCCTGCAGTGATTCAGATGGCTAAACTCTCCGGCTTCGGTCCTATCATAACCACCGCCTCCGCACAACACACCGAATACTGCAAGTTCGCCGGCGCGACACACATAATCGACTATCACACAACTCCCTACAGCTCCATTCCCTCGGCCGTCGCATCGATCCTCTCCCCCTCCCCAACAGCGTCCAACCCGCTGAAATTCACATGGGACTGCATAGGCAACGAAGAAACCAACGCGTTGTGCTGGACGATGCTCGCGCCCTCCGGAACCATGATCGTGGCGAGATGTGCGCCGGTTTATTGGCCGAATGTGGTGTTGCCAGCGCAGGCAACAGGCGACGGCCGCAAAGAGGGCAAGAAGGCGTATTTCTCGGCTGGGAACGTTAACCTTCCGATCAATAAGGTGCTCGGTGAAAACCTGTACGCGAACCTTGAGCAGATGCTGCGGGATGGGAGAGTCAAGGTTTGTTTTTTGTTCTGTGCTTTCGTCGTCTAGAAGAGATCGGAAGGCTGAGACTTACAGGTTCCGCTTACTTTTTCCTCTTCATGTGCAGCCGAACCACCTTGAAGTTCTGCCCGGAGGGTTAGTGGCTATTGCGGATGGATTGACTAGAATCGTCAGTGGGAAGGCTGCCGGAGTGAAGCTCATCGTACATCCTCAGGAGACTGCCTAACTTAGATCTTCCTGTACTAATTGATCTATACCTTACGCCTTGCGTCTTCCAATCCGATGTTTCATTCTTTTGTCTGTGGAGGTCGTTGCTGACTTCAACTACTCGGAGTAAAAGATATACCCGATGATGAAGGTGAACAGTTGGCTAGCCCTCTCGTTCTTACCCACGAGACAGGCGTCGACTTTTCGTAGTGCAGTCGACGTAAACGCTAATGAGACGTCACTACTAGTATAGGCTGGTGACAGGTAGCCCGGAGGCAACAAATCCCACATTTCCGAATAGACTGGCATTCCGACTGTCGCGGAGCTTATCCTTCGCAAGGGATTGAGGGTGAATCATGACATCCATTATATAATAGTACAACGCCACAAATGATAATGCTAGAGAGGCGTGGCCAGAGAGCATACTGTACAGGCAAGTTCTAAAGGTTCCTTGGGGTGCTTGTTGGAGCATGTGGCGTGGAGGTGAATTATCCAGCCGTGTCAACGACCTAATTGAGAGAGGTGAGAGAGGCGTCATTGATCCATCTCGATATGAGGTCCTAAGACAAAAAAAAAGTGAGTTAGTTCCTGGATGTATTCGGACGTAGCAAAGAGGAGCGCACCAAAGCCGCCTCGGGCTGATCGAAGGGGACCATGTGTCTAAGAAACGAAGAGCAATCAGCATTTTTACCACGAGAACGCGAGGGCCATATATTACATACCCTGCCTCGAAGACTTCAACGAAAGTCACGTTGCCAGCACCAAACTCTCCACCACCAGCGCTACGAACCTGACCAGACACACGACCAGTCTCCGTTGTTACCCACTTGGTGGCCTCGGACGCAGCAAACTCAGAGTGGAAGTCGTGCTCGAGGGCGGACATCCATGCCTCGTTACCCTTCGAGAAAAGACCAAGATCAGACAAGGAACACACGCGATCGGCAGAACGCACATACCATGTAGTTGCACATCGCATCTGGAAGGGAGTGGTCAGTAAGCGATGTCCGCACGAACAGTTAGGAGGCTTTGTAAACACCCACCGGCGTTACCAGCGTAGACGAGCAAACGGACACCATCGTTGATCAGTTCAGGGAGAAGCGCCGCGCTGTTGTGCATGCCGTCGCCTTGATACATGAAGTTCTGATTGACTCTGTCCATTGCAACGTCAATCAACCCGGAACATACGACAAACATAGAACGCAGGACGATTAGAGACGACGTACTCCATGTTGCAAGACTCGAAGGTTCTATCCGGGTTGACGCCGAGAGCGGCCTTGTTCTTCGGGTCGTTCATCCAGGTCTCAACCCAGCCCATCTCGCGGTAACAGAGGTTGCCATCCTTCGCGCGGTCGCACTTCCTCCGGAGATCGTACAAGTTCAAACCCGTGTCTGAGAGCCGGTCTCATCAATAACTGTCATAAACATCCAGTAAAACGATGGCAGCGTACTCTGGAGGGGACCGAACATCTGACTCCAACAATATAGAGCGGCCGGCACACAGGAGAACCTCGAGTTGAAGTCATAGCAAGACTTGATCAAGCGCTGGCAGGTTGGGACCTTTGTCCTCAACGCACTGCATTCAGGACCATCAGGGTCATACGGAGCGTACGGCCCATTGCAAGCAAAGTCCGGAACGGAAGCGAATTGGAGGTATGGGTCCGTCAAGCCGTTAGCTAGAATGATGGACGCGAGATTGATCTTCAACAAGCCCGGGGTAGGTGCAAGGGCAACTTCCTTGTTATTCTTATGGATGATGGACGCGATATTAGGCGCATACGTGCCACCGTAACTCTCGGCAGCGAGATGGAAAGGCTTATCGGCATACTTGGGGTAGCGAGCGAGGAAAAGTTCGAGGAAGGCGTAAACGTCCTGCCCGGCAACAGGACTTGTGTTGACGGTGGAGCCGTCCGAGGAGTAGGAGTAACCGACGTTGACGGGTTGGTCCAAGAAGATGATGTTAGCATTCTTGTTCCAACTGTGCGGGTTATGAGTCGTGTTGAGACCGTCGTTGGCGATACTGCATGGGCCAAGCTCGAAGAGGAGTCCAGTGGAAGAAGAGCACCCCGGACCCCCGTTGAGCCATAGAATTAACGGGTCATCTTTGGGCGATCCACGGGATTCAAAGAACCTAGCCCAATCCCCGAGAAGGCGTGAGACGAGGAAAGATCGAATGATAAAGGAGTCGCAGACTCACCAGAAGAACAAGTGCTTTCCGTCAGTGATATCGAGGTATCCCGAGTATTGCTGGACCGAGGAATCACAAAGGGTAGGTTCTGTCACTCGCAGAGAATGCTCTGCGAACGCAGGATGCCTGATAAGCTCGTCTACGACAAACATGTTGTCAGTAACAGCCAGTTCGAAGGCGACGACAGCATTCCAAGAGCTTACAAGTCAACCCATTCTGCCTGATGTTCTCCCGTCCAAAAGCGTCTAGCCACTTCTCGACATTCTCACTTTCGGCGAAGAGGGCCTTCTCGAGGTCTTGAACAACATGATTGACGCCCTTCGCTATCGTGCCGAGAAGACCACCATAAGCAGCGTCTGTGTATGCTGAAATGTCCCCGAGAACGGCTTGAAGTTCGCTTGCCGGCTTTGCAAGTACGAGCGAAGCAGTTATGAGAGGGAGTAACAGAGTGGGTCGCATCGTTGTTGATTGTTGTTCAGAACACAAAGGCAGCAACGCGTATCTTCCAGGTGAACTCCACGAGGGCGTCGCGCTGTGTCGCGTCGTCATCCATACGGAACAGGCGCGGTCCGGGAACTTGACTCCGCGATCTCGGCAAGACCTCACGCCACATCCGTGGACCTTCCCTCATCTCTTCAATTCTCATGCTTTTTACATGCATATAGGCCTCGGGTTCGGGGCTTCTCATGTACTCTTCAGCGCTCATCGATATCGAACTTTTACCTCCTTCAGCAGTTTTTCAAAACGAACTTGAATATACTTCACAACAATGTAAGCGCGAATTGTTGGCAGACACCTCTGCCGGATGCGCGTACAAAAGTATGGCTCACTACTGATTTTCTGATCTGTTCTTGTCGCTTGTTACTTGCCACGTAGGTCTGTCGTCTACCTGAAAGGTACGGCAGGCTATCTCCCCCCTACTTGGTTCTGAGATGCTGAACGGCACTCGTTCTGTTTTGGCAGCGGTGACCATAACCCTGGCCCAGCCGTACCCGTATGAGCTTGTCTTACAGGTGCGGCTTGATGGAAAAAAGTGGCAGGAGGCGAGAATTTCCAAGAAGCAGATAATCTTTGAGTCTAAATTGAAAAACATCATGTGCGTAACACTAGTACTGACGATGTATACTGTATACTGACGTTTGGCATCTCAGCCCCCTCCGACCAGAGTCGAAAGTACACATCTCGTGTCGACCTCGGTTCAAGTTGCCTGGCATCAAGATAAACACAAACATCTCGTACGAAGATGCCCGAAAACTTGTCTCCGAGTCTAACGGTTCCATAGGTGAGCGCCGCCCTCTATCGGCTGAAACGGCAATATTTACCATATATTATCGTGGTATAAAGAGCACAAACTTGCCGTGGAACCAAGAGTGACAGTCCACTTCCAGCCGGTACGTTAAGTGGCAATTGTTTCCATTTTTCTGCACTGATCCGCAACTGTCGCAGAGCCCTGATGATATCGCGATGTTGGATTCCGCCGCTGAGGCAGCTGGCCAGCTCAAAAGCGTCCTGAACCACCTTGGCAAAGTCACTCAAGGTCTTGATGTGCTTTTAAGCCTTGGAGAGGCCGCGAGTGAGGTGCGTCATATCATCTTCAGCGGGCGATTAGACATAATGCGTGCTAATACTCAAATGTCTTAGCTGCACCCCATTGCAAAGGTGATCGTGGGCGCTGTCAAGTTTATCTATGATGTAAGTTCGTCTATGCTGCCTTCTGAGCGAGGACGAATATTGAATTCAACCCTGTTGATCAGCGCCTCCAAGAGCAGGATAAAATCAATACCATGGTCGTGGACCTCGTCGGCCGGATGACCAGTACTCTCACTTACGTCCAAGTCGTCAACCAGTACGCACATCTCAACGAACTTACAGCTCGGCTCAAGCAAGTTCATCCACTTGTCGACGAAATACGAGTATTTGTAGTCCAATACGCGGCGGCGCCCGGCCTCACAGGTGCGAATGCTGATGAAGTCTGTCCGAAGTGCATACACTTATCATCGAGGATTGATTCTAGGCGTTTTATTGGGAAAAGCGAAAGAAACTGTCGGCCAACTCACTGACAAACTTGCCCAGTTCGACCAGGCCTTCAATATTGGTGTCTTGGTGCAGACAGGCAGCGATATCGCGAGACTGACAGCAGATATGGCGCAATTGTGTAAGGATTATATTCCAATCAATTGTTCTTGGGTCCTTTCTAATATCCCGGCTCGTAGTTTACAGGACGCAAGCTGCAGCTAGTCTCGCAAGGGCTCTCGATGCTCTGAAACCTCAAGGTTTGAAGCCTCTTGAACGCGAGCGCTGCTTTCCTGATACTCGCGTCGACATTACTGATCGCATTGAATCCTGGCTGCGAGATGACAGCAAGCCGAATATCCTATGGCTGCACGGTGTTCCTGGCGTCGGAAAATCCACCATTGCCGCGAGCGTAGCGGACACTCTTCGACAGCGTGGACAGCTCATGTCGAATTTTTCATTCGTCCGTAACGAAACCTCTCAGAGGAATCCAACCGCTCTCTGGCGCACAGTTGCCTTTGATCTCAGTCAGCGATATCGTGCACTACAGCCCACCATAGTCAAGGAACTTCAGGATGGGCTAATCGATCTTAATGACACGACTGCTCGCGATGTGCTGAAACAGTTGGTGTTGAAGCCCATCACAGAGTCTCCTGAAGTCAGCAAAAGCTCATTATCTGTTGTCATCATTGATGCGCTTGACGAATCAGGCGGACTTGAAGGGTCACGATCCCGAAATCGTGCAATTGCGCTGCGTACCATCGAACTTTGGTCTAACCTCCCCCAACAATTCAAACTCATCGTCACTAGCAGACCCGAGCATGATATTCAACGTGTACTTATGCCAATCAGTACAGCCATCGAGCTCAGTGTAGGTGCTCAAGTCACAGAGCAGTCTTCGGCAGATGTACGCAAGTACATCGAATCACGTTTCGCAGAGATCGCACTCCCACACAAGTCCGTGTTGGAATCCTCTTGGCCAGGAGGAGATGTATGTACAGAGCTCACTAACCGTGCTGCTGGTGTATTTATCTGGGCGAAAACGGCTCTTGACTTTGTTGGCTATGGACAACCACGCAAGGCTCTAGAACGGCTCCTCATGAAGGGTATAACCCGTGGTGGCGTCTACGAGCTATACGAGTTAGTTTTACGGATGGCGCTTGACCCTGGCGACGACGATATTCTTGAATCCTTTCGCATTATCACTGGGGCCCTGATCTATATGAAGGCCTCTCTTCGACGTGATGATCTTGTTGCATTCCTCGGTGTGGATGCTTTGACCTTTAGTCATGTCTGCATACATCTCAAATCAGTAATGGATTATGACTCGAATGATATACTCCGATTCACCCACCAATCATTCCCCGATTTTTTGTTAAATGCAGACGCATGTCCTCCCCAATTTATGCCCACTGGCGCAGTTCATCAACGACACCTTGTCCTTCGTTGTTTGACCATGATGAACGAAGGTCTGCACTTTAATCTGTGCCAGCTGAATACCTCCCACTGTCGCAACGTTGATAATCCTACGTTACCAGACTCGATTGCAGCTCATATCCCTCCAATGCTTTCCTATGCATGCCGTTTTTGGGCCGATCATCTGCAATGCATTGGCATAGATAACTCCGTCGTAACCGCTCTCAGAGAACTCATGTTCGAGCGCCTCTTATTCTTGATTGAGGCACTCAGTCTACTCCAAGATATTAGGGCAGGTGCAGACGCGATGTCGATTCTGGCGCAATGGGCTAAGGTAAGTTTTTCTTTTCAATGGCTCCTTGAATGCTCCGATTCTGCATGACTGATTCTTGCGCTGCAGGAGCTTCCTGATAGCGGCATCCACAGACTTGCAATGGACACCATTCGTTTCATTGCGCAGTTCTCATACCCGATCTCCGAAAGTACCCCACATCTTTACGTCTCTGCACTTCCGTTTGCCCCGGTACAGTCTGAGCTGTCACGACACTACTTGAAACGATGGCCGAGTGTTCTGACCGTTGATATCGGAAAGCATGAGAATTGGCCAAACCTGGTCATGACCATAGAACAACAAGAGAGTAGTGTTACTACCTCAGTTATCTTTTCACCCAATGGAAACCTCGTCGCTTTTGGTTCCCATGACGGGACCATTCATGTTGCAGATTCCCAAACAGGTACTGTCGTCTCAGGTCCTTTTGAAGACCACTCAGAAATCATGTCGATTGCTTTCTCTCCTGACGGGCAACACATTGTTTCGGGTACTAGTGGTGGTACAGTATGTGTATGGGACGTCCAAACAGGTATCATCACACTTGGCCCGCTAGCTATTCAGGAAAAGGTGACATGTGTTGCTTTCTCTCCAAACGGAAAATGCATTGCCTTCAGTACTGAAAAAAGCATTTCTATGATTGCCTGTAACCCAGGAACGGGTGAATTGATATGGACGTCACACGAGGGGCAGTCTTGTTTGGCTTTTTCAAGGAATGGGAAGCAGATTGTATCGGCACACAAACACGCCTCATCCTGTTATGGTATCTGCATCTGGGATGTAGAAACAGGACAAATTATATTAGAGCCTCTCTTTAGAGGGTACGAGTGGGATGAGAGTTCTGCCATATCAGTCTCGTTCACACCCGACGGTCACTTTGTTTTCTCAGCATCTAAGGTCGGGGGGGTAAGACGATGGAACTTAAAGACCGGGTGCCTTGATATGGTGCGTTGGCCATTCAAGACCATGGCCCAATTAGATGTTTCATCTGATGGCACTTTGTTTGCTGTAATCACTTACGACGGAGACATCGTGATCAGGAATACTCTGACTGGATCTGTCGTTTCTGGGCCATGGCGCGGCCACCGTTGGCGTTGGTCAGGAAATTCTCTGATGTTTTCTCCGGATGGAACACGTCTTGTTACGTGTAGTGTGGATGCAACAGTCAGAGTATGGGATGTACATACAGATCCAACGACGTCGAGTCTACCGCACCAATTAGAGCCAGTACGTGCCTTGGCCTTCCCGGAGAAGAACAAGGTAGTAAGCATCTTTGGCAAAAGCATTGTTACTTTAGATGTGTCCACAGGCCATGTCCTGTCTAAGCCACTGATTAGCTATCCGGACGAAGGTAAACAAGAAATGCCCCCTGCGACAATATCTAACACTGGGAAACACCTTGCGGTGGCTGGAAAGTATGGTGTTCACATCTGGAATGTGGACACCGGTGCCCTTCTGCATGGAGACCTCGGCGACGAAGACCGCACAAATCGTGCGGATATCTACTCATTAGTCTTTTCTTCCAATGACAGCAATGTCATTTGTGGTGATGCCAGTGGACAGATTGCCATCTACCGCATATCTGATGGTGATCTGCTTCGGCTAATTCCAGGCGCTCATGAATCCCAAGTTTCGGGACTAGCTTCGACGCCAGACGGGAAGCAAATCGCATCATGTTCGTATGATACGACTCTCCGCATCTGGGATATAGATTCTGGTAGCTCTGTAGTTGCACAAAAGGTAGCCAGCTATTCGCATATGATATGTATAGCGCTGGCGTCAGATGGGGGGTGCGCAGTAGCAGGCTCACTAAGATGCGAAACTATTGCTGTGTGGGATGTGCGGACCGGGGTTTTAGCGAAGGCGGGATTTGACTGGTTTGACGACGATGATATAGAAGCTGTAGCATTTTCACCTAACGATAAGTACGTGGCCGCTTCCTTAAGTCAGAACGTCGATATTTGGGACGTCAAGACTCGTGCAGTCATACATGGCCCTCTCGTAGGTCACAGAAGCCGGATTTTATGCGTTAAATTTTCGCCAGATGGTAAATACCTAGTATCGGGCGCCTTCAACGGCTCAATGCGGGTCTGGGACGTGTCCAGCCTGCTCGACGAACCTAGAGACAACCTGGAACCGAATCCATCACTCCCTCATACCGGTGGGTTATCTTAGCGTTTCTTCGTTCTATTTTAAATATTTTCACTGACGACTGTTTCTTTGGAAGGGAAATCAGGATTCACGACATTGAGCGACGACGGATGGGCTTCGAATGCATCAGGAGAATTGCTGTTCTGGGTGCCGCCTATGCATAGAGACAATCTCTGGAGGCCAACCAACGTCGCAGTCGTGGGAGATGGTGCAACCAGGATTAATTTTGACAATTTCGTGCATGGAGAAGATTGGGCGAGATGCTACGACAGCGGCGCTGCTTGACACGAGTGATAATTCTTGCTTCGAATTACTGTATTGCTAAGATTTTTTCTTCCCTGTGCTCTCTCCACTTCGATGTGCCACAGTCGCCAGATTTCCGTACGTTCCTACTTACGCCACACGCCTGACGTCTTACAGTGTGGCCCCCATTATGATCGTTTACTCACGCAGTCCTCGGATTTTCACAAGACTTTGACGGTATTCGAAAGGATCCTTTCGGACCCAGTCAAATGAATAAAGCCCAAAGGCATAAACACATGTCATATTTGACGACAACACGACCTAATACGATGGAAAACACAGGTAATACAGCAACACTACATGAGCGTGCACCACGAAACGACAGGAGTAGGTAGCGATGCACAGCAGAAACAATGGAAACAGCGGTGAACGGTGTGAGGAAGGATGGCAGTTAATATTTATATGGGCATATGAGGATTGGGACAAATGACTAAGAATCGTCGAGATTGGCATGGTAAAAAATCAAGGAGAAGGAGCATGGCGCGGAAATTGGAAAGGAGAAGATGGTTGAGCGGGTTATGGTAAGTTGAGCCCAGGAATTATAGATGCAAGCGATGTAAGCGAGTGATTCTAGGCGTCTGCATGGATGAGACAGATGTTGCAAGGGAAAGGCGAAGACTAAAGTGCGCAAGATACAGATGACGGTGGGGAACAGAACACGAGATGTGCAATCGATCCTGGAGTCGAAGGATTTAGGAGTCCCAGAGCTCTCTCTGAGATATGCGAAAGAAATTCAAGAGATCGTGAATGCTTGGACTTCCAGAACGGGAATTGTTGGTATAAGACGCCGGAACGGTATTGTGATTGGTTGATAAAAATACTTTGATGCTTGAGCTCCGAGATTGGCAGCGACACGTTGGATTTGACTGTAAGGAGAGAAAACATTGATGCTTTCGACGAGAAAGGTTGGAGAATATGCTATGCAAACGGCGAAGGCGACAAGACATTGTGCAAATAATTCGTGCGAGTAGTCGAAGCATTTAGTAGCCGTAGTAAGCGCGCTAGAATTATAGGTCAGCGCAAGCCTCGATGAGGGATGAGCGAACATACCATTCGATCACTAGAAGGAGGATATCGTAAGCCAACGAACAAAGAAGAGAACAGAAGCATACTCACAATAACCATATGACTTTCGACCCAGTCTTGCAGCCTCGAAGGGTGACGATATGGCCCCGGATGGAATCGTATAGCAAGGCGCGTTGCTCCTTGTCCACCTACAGGACATACCAGTGATGAGATAGATATCATTTCGCAGAAGGTGTAAAGAAATTTACGTTAGGAAGTACGGCTGCTATGAGTTGACTTCCCGACACAGATAACGCCAAGTCGACAATGATTGCACGACGGCCACTGGAGGATAGAGTCAGCGGTGATGTATTTTGAGCTATATGAGACCGTACCCTTGCGAAGGCTCCGCCATGCGCCTCACAATCCGGTCCGATGTCTCTTTTCCGCCTTCCTTCAGCGCCTTGGTCACCGATTTGGAGCCTTGCTCATTCGTGGCGAATTCGAGAAGGCCTGTAACGATATGGTCCAGAGCCATCTGGCGATGTATAGGAGAGCCATGTTCCAAAACTATCGCGAAGCCCATCAACCCATGCAGCACATTGATGAAACACGTTGACGTAGACTTACTATGTTGGACGCAGTAGGATCCCCATTGGTTCTTCGCAACGTCAGTGAAAACATGTCGACCTTGGTTGAGGAGTTCGTCGACGATTCCATCCTTAGCGGCCTCTTCCAGGTTCTCGAAAGCGTGCTGATTGGATCGTCAGCACATCGATGAACAGAAATAACTGGATAAGAGACACACCTGGACAACTAAAGATCCGGTCTCATGGCAAGCGAGAGCCGCCCACTTGCCTTTCAAGGACCTATTGACGCTGAAGAGAAGTCAGACAGCGTAAGCTCAAGCTACGGTAGGATAAGGTTATGCTTACTAGGCGAAGATAGGAGGTGCCGGTGGAGTCCACGTCAACTCCATGATCTGCGAAACAGTGTTAACATGCAGCGTCACTGAAGATAGCGCAAAACGTACTTTGCTCCACACGTGAGAAGCATGCTTGTTTACGAGGGTCTGAGCGGGATCGCCGAGGATCAACTCCGAGACAATCAGAAGACGTATGTCTTCTTCGCAGTCGAGAGCTTTCTGCAAGACGTGGCAACCGTAGCAGTTAGATGCCAGTTCGACAACCCGCCCCCTATGAGCGAAACGAGAGTAAGTCGCAGCACGGGAAGGTGTAGGTGAAAAGACTAACTTCATGCAGGAAACAATCTTGCGCCGCTCCTCGGGGGTGGACGCAGCTTCAAGGCATCTCTGAACTGCCCAGTTGCCAAAGCTACACGGAAGAGTAACGCATATAGTATCATTGTATGCGCATATATGCGCATGGGAAACGCATATACTCACCGATGGGCCATCATCTCGAAGCCACGAGCGCATATAGCGTCTATAATCTTGGCACGTTCCTCCAAATCGGCCACCTTCAACTTCTGTTGAAGGAAGATGGACGCTTGCTGGTCGGAGGACTTGATGATGCGAGATACGAAGAGAGCGTAAGGCGGGGAGGATGACGGGTGTAAAAGAGACAGAAAATTGATAGGCTATATGCAGAAGAGTCAGATTCCATAGATAAGTATGAGCCGATAAGTATGAACTGACCTCAGGTGAAGGTTCACCATTGCGAACGGAGGTAGGGGAATGCTGCTGGAAAGACTTTCTCATTGAATATTCATCGGGGGGAAAGCCAGAGCTGGGCTCTCGTATATGCATGTCGGTTCGGTGCCAGTCAGGGCCGCTGGGCATCCTCTCATGACGCCAAGCCAGCGTATCAGGAGCGGAAACGTCCTGACGGAGAGATGGGTGAGGGAGGATGGACGAAAAATGTTGCGCGGGAGTCATGGGCGAGACAGGAGATGGAACTTCGGAGAAAGGTTCGAAGAAAGGGAACGTATGCGACGATTGCTGGTAGGCGCTGGTAAATGGCGGAGGCTGGGCCGACGACGACTGAGGAGAGTACATCTCGGCGGACCTGTGAACGAGCCCGGTGTCGAGCATAAGACCATGAGAAGGCGCCGAGGGTGCGTAGTCATAGGTTCCGCTCGACTTGAAATCCATGAACCTGGCAGGTGAAAGATCGGTGGGAGTGAAGAGGCCTGAGGTGGTTGAGACAGGAGATACGTCCGGGGAGGACGGGTTGGTGTTTGTGAGGAGAGGTGGAGGCGGAGGCGGTGGGTGAGAAGGGTAGGGATCGGGTGAGTTGAGGTTGAGGGAACGGAAAAGCTGTTTGACATGCTAAGGACGTTTTCGTTAGTCACTAGGTCGGCGCATATATCGACCAAAAACTCACTGTATGCACTATGTCGGAGTCGTCCTTGAGTCGACCGTCGCCAATGGCGCCGACAGGTCTCTGTCGAGGATTAGTAGGGGCAAAGGGCCCAAAGATGTCTGGCTGAGGCGTGAAACCTGAGAGCGAGACCACACGACGAGGTTCGGGGCCGAGCCTATGTTTATTTTCTTCGGCATCGTTGGGGAAGGATGTCATGGTCCTTGGCCAGGTCGCCTCGAGAGGCTGTGGCTGGGGGGCCCAAATAGAGCTAGCAAGCGAATGGGAAGGTTCGTCCACGGGCGACGTCTTGTACAAAGGAAGGAAAGAAGACATGGTGGTGATAATGGCGGAGGAGGAAGAAAGGGATGGAGGAGGGAGAGAATTCCCCGGCTGGGTTTTATATGCCCGCCATAGTGAGCGGCGGGAGCGGCTGGACGAAGAACTTGTGTTCCTTTCCTGGCGAATCGCTCGCCGAATCGAGGTTCCGTCTTCTGCTCGTTCTTCAGACTTCGTCACATGCTCCATGAGCAGCGCACGTATGATGCCTTGACAGATGCCTCCGTCCGCTCCGAGTCTCCAAGTTCAATCAACTTCACTTTCAAACTCCGCAACAGACAATTGTGTCATCCGCTCCGAGACACCGTCTGAACAGAGACACAGCAAGCGGCATTGGACTACACGCAGTTATGAACAAGCTCGAAGGACCAGCAGGACTGGGAGTGCATATCAACGGACATTGAAGACATCAGCACCAGAGAAGTTTTACGGCGAGGATCCGTGTGCAGAAGCACCGACAAGGAAGGCAGTTGCACGTCAGCTTCGGTGGCCACAGAAGCTGCTGAGATGCCGATGTGACGCTCACCTCAATCGGCGCTCCAAATTGGGAACTTATCGACGTCTCCAGCGTCTGCCCCGCATTCGAATATTGAGAGGGCTCCAAGGAAAACGCATATATTCACCCTCACCCGACCACTTCGCCATGTCTGGCCCCCGCTGGTACACCTACCTCACCAAAGTGCTCACTGAGCACGATAAATCCAGTCGTAAGTCTCGTCCGCACACACCTTTCAGCCCCATCAATCAGACTCGAACTGACAGCGACGCACTTCTAATGCACTCTCTCTTCCTCGGCCGCCCTTTCCAGTCTATCAGATCGCCACCATCGACTCAGCCAACCGCCCCCACGTCCGCTCCCAGATCAACCGCGGCTTCCTCACCGCTCCCGACCTCCCCGCATTCCCCGTCCTCCTCACCACCACCGATTCCCGTTCTCCCAAGATCGAACAGCTGGGACATTCCAACCTCGTCGAGATCTGTTGGTGGATCGACGGCAGCTCCGACCAGTTCCGCATCCTCGGTCGCTCGCGGAATATTCTCTCCACTCCCACTACTCCGAAGGACGAAGACGACTGCATCGCTCTCAAAGCACTAGACGCGGCGCATTTCGACTGGGAAGCCAAGCGTCACGAGTTGTTCAATGCAGCAAGCTCTCATATGCGAGCGAGTTGGTGCCGTCCGGTTCCGGGTTCTGTGTTGAAAGGCGGGTACGACGAGGCGAAGAACTGGGTTGAGTCGGTGAAGAAGGAAGGCGAGGCTGAGACGGACGAAGAGAAGAAGTTTACGGCGCAGGCGTTGGGTAACTTTGCATTGATGGCTATTGAGCCTCTCGAGGTGGATTGGGTGCAGATGGGCATTGTACCGAATCGGAGGACAAAGTATTGGAGGGAAGGGAGATGCGCCCCTATTCTGGGCCCGTCAGCGACGAGACACACAACACCGACCGGTTCATTGAGAAATAAATGGTAAATGACCATCGATATTCGGTACAACTAAGACAGAGCTCAAGCATAAACGGGGTCATCACGTGCAGCGTGAGACTCCTCCGTGACGCGTCTTGCAAGAGCAATGTTTAATGCTTTCGTCGTCGTTCTTGACGGTACGCTACATCGCACAAGTCAAAATAAAGAAATGCAGCACCAACATTTATTCAATGCCAACGCATTTCACACCTTCAATGCAACAGTTTGCCTTCAATGTGTCCCTATCCTGTCGGTATAGACATTCTTTGTCTACATTTAGCACACAGGCCGACTTGGCGGTCTCGTCAGGCTCCTGCACGTATATGCTTACCAGCATATCTGGTATTCATAATATGGGCACAGAATCTGATATTAGAGCTCATTTTTCATCGAAGTCTTTGTGCCATAGTTTGAAAGGCTCGCTGTGAACAGGAACCAATGTGCACAAGTGGTGTAGAAGGTCTTGTCAGCATGGGCCACACTGAGATCCACAAGAGAAATATGTCTCGGCAAATAAGTACAGTCTGTACATGAGCACCGAGCTCATAAAACAATGAATATGCTCTTTCTCAGTTCTTACATGATTTTTTTGTGAAGATGAGACATTGTCGAGGGTCATACAGCTCAGGCTTGGCTCAGGCATAAGTACTCGAAGCCCCGACGACAGGTGCCACTGAGTGCCACAATTACCGCTGTCGACACTGTGAGGCTATACCGACAAGTCAGGGAGCATTTGGTAGAATTCTGTTGCATACTAAAGAGAGTACTGTATTTATACTAATAAATGTTGGAAACCGATTGTCTCATTTCGAGCTGTGTGTGTCTAGGGAGCGTCCGCTATGTCAGGCGAGGCATTAAATGTCGCACTTTCAACGCGGAAGTGTCACTCGTTGTCACGCTGCACGTGATGACCCCGTTTATGCTTGAGCTCTGTCTTACATACATCGTAAGGATACAAACAATCATACAAACTTGTGCGGTATTCTCGAGCATTGAACCAATGGTCAAGGAACAACAGGCGCATCCTTCCATTCACCTGACCTCGGACCCGGCGGCAGGACCCGGCGGGTTGGCCAGCGCCACTTTACTGTCTTCGCTTCCGTGGCCCAAAAATGCTAAGCAGTCAAGCTCGTCAGTGAGGAAGATTGATGAGATCTGTTCAGTATTTCAGAAGAACGCTTTTCACTATAAGACACAAAGTCAAGCAGTGAGTCGGTGTCATCGGCCCGTCGTAACTTACCATTGATGATGAGACAGGCAGACACCCTCGGAATTTTGATGGACGCTAAGACCTGATTGATCCAGACAAAGGATCGAAAACGATATACAGGACTACACCTAAAATACTTCTCTAGCAATATGTAGCTTCTACGGTTTTGTAGCCACCTCACATCCACTTGCCAGTCGACCACTCCTTGAACGCCTGCGTACTCTTGAGCCAATCGATCAATTCAGCCCTCTTCACTTCCTGACCAGTTTCGGACGACTCGACCTTCGTCTTTTTCCCGTCGACGAGCTGCCATCTCTGCTCCTTGACCTTCACGAGCCCAGCCTTCAGCTCGTCTGCGCCGAGGATGATCGCGAAGGGGACTTCGTCTCGTTCGCCGGCAGCGAATTGAGCAGGAAGTTTTGGCTTGTTCTTGGCCAAGAAGTCGGTCTGCAGCGATAATAACCAAAACGGCGATCAGCCACTAATATATTACTGAGCAGTATTTCACTGACCTTGATACCAGCCTCCCTCAACTCCTGCACCAACTCCATCCTCTCTTTCAACAGCCCATCACCCGCAGCCATCACATACACCATAACCTCCTTACTCCTCATCCCCTTCTCCACCCATTTCGGCCACACGAGCGCGAAGATCCTGTCCATCCCAATACTGATACCCACACACGGCATGCCCTTCTTCGTCTCCCCAGCTGCAGCGGATGTGAACATCGCAACGAGGTTATCGTATCGACCGCCTGCAGCGATCGACCCCACTCCGACCTGGGATTCGTCGATCTCTTCTTCTTCGGGTTCTGCCGCAGCGGATTTTTTGGATTTCTTTTTGGAGGGGGGTGCTGGTTGAGGGGCGGTTTGGGGGGCATCAGAGGCGGCGAGGGCGTTGGCGGATTTGAAACCTGGAGGTGCGGAGGCTTCGACGATGGCTTCGTAGATGATGCCGGTGTAGTAGTCGAGACCTCGTGCGAGAGAGAGGTCGAATGAGATCTGGACAGAGTATATGAGTATGATGACTAGAGTCTGGTGAGAAAGTGAGACGAACCTTGTCTATGACTTTGTACACCTCAAGGTAGGAGAAGAGGGTCTTCATCTCTTCGAGACCTTCTTTCGCTCTTGAGTTGGCGGTCAGTGTGGCGTCTGTGAGAAGTTGCTCCAAAAGATCCTTTCCGCCTTTGGGAGTGATGCTCAGCCGACCGTTTGGAAACGGCAATGATGTAGTCAACCTTACCTTTGTACTTGACATACTCGCCGATCTTGTCTGCGCAAACTGGGTCAAGGCCCTTCTCTTCTGTCATCTCCTTCTTGACATCTGCCCAAGGAAGCTAACCCGATATTATTGGATGTTCGCCACCCTGAGAAGGTTTAAGTCGCACCTTGTCCAGCTTATCCACAGCTGAGGATATTGGGCGAATCTTGTCGGCTGGAACGCCACAGACTTCGAAGATACCATCCAGAATTTTACGGTTGTTGAGCTTCAAAAGAAAGTTGAGCACCACACCGCCACGAAGACCACAAAGCCACACACCTTGATAGTGAATGTCCCAACATCCAACCGTGAAAGGATTGTGCACACCAGACTGATGATCTCCGCATCCGGAATCATCGAGTCCCATATTCCCGAGATATCAAAGTCCTAGAACCACATATCCTCACTTCAGCAACCCTAACCTCCAAATATTCAACACAACGCCACGGAACAAACGCACATACCGCCTGCAAGAACTCTCTCATCCTCCCCTTGCTCATCACAGGATTATCTCTCCGATACACCTTCCCCACCTGCCACAGTTTCGACTGCGTGTTCGTCGCGCCTCCCATGGCGAGGTATCGTGCAAGCGGAACGGTGTGATCGTATCGCAGTGCGAGCTGTTCGCCACCCTGGTCTTCAAGGTCGAAGATCAGCTTCGCGTCCTCGCCGTATTTGCCTGCGAGGATGTCTTTTCGTTCAAAGACGGGGGTATCGAGGGCACATCCGCCATAGAGCACGAAACATTCTTTGACGATGCGTTCGACGTGTTCACGACAGAACATCTCGCCGGGGCCATAGTCTCGTGTACCCTAGGGAGTAATAACACGAACGATAGGTATGTAGGAAAAACCATCCGATTAGCACGAAATTTAGGTCACGGATAGGATGAGAACATGAGCGCGAACATGAACACACCTTTGGTGTCTTCAACAGCAGCCTCTCCTTCTTCTTTCCACTCCCTCCAGCCTGCGCATTCAACTGTCCCAAAGCCTTCTTCAACTCCCCAAGCCTCTTCCTAACATCCTCCATCGCAGCCGGTTCCGCATTCTCTAACCTCAACTTATTGAACAACTTCGTCTGTTCCTCGATCTCCGCAGACAATGATTCCGCTGTGGCCATCTCGTTCTTCAATGATCTATTATTGCTGGACGTGTGATTTTGTCGACAAGGGTGAATATGGGGGCGATTGATGCGGTGGTGATTGATGGAGGTCGGGAAGGTGAATGTGGTATGTACAGGGCGAAGGGGAGAGGGATAGGATCGATGGGAGAGACGGCGGAGAAGATGGTGCATCCAGATACTTTTATTCCGGGCCACACTTGCTTGACTTTTTTGGCGGTTCGCGTCATGACTCGATCACCTTTTGAGCGGCTAGCTCGACGCCACAGCAGTTTACGTCCTTCGTTGAGACAATACATATGTGGCCCGCAAACATAGGGAGGAACTCAAAGCACGGTCAAAGTTGTTTAGAGTCAGGCGTAGCATCGGATGAGTAGGAGGTTATGAAGCACATTCTATTCTACTACCGTTCTAAACAACAGGTATGTACACGATGAAGCACCCAGACTCGGATGTTTGGTCAGACTGGTGGAGGTGCGGCCTTCTACAAATTGTTGTCGTCGATCGTGTCATAATAAGGAAGCCGAATACAGTAACCAGTTGAAGGGCATGATCACAAGGCTCCTTGCTCAGATAGACGTGTTTCAGACAGCTCCTGGATGCGACGTAGGAGACCATCCCGCAATTCCTGAATTTTGCCTACCCTCCAATGTCGGTGCTGCTTGGCCTCTCTGATGTCAGTTACTGCCTAAAGGAAGAAATAACGGTGAGATCAAGAGTCAATCGGTGGATGACTTTCGGTTTTGCATAGCTAACGTACCTTCATTACGCGTTCAGTTCTATCTGGGTGGTTGATGAAGACCTTTGCGAAGTGAATCAGATAGACCCCACAATCGCAGTAGTTCGTTTGTTCAGGAGCCTTTGGAAAGGGATGATGTTAGAAGATGTAAGATGGTAGAAACGGGAGATTTGATAACAGATAATCCGTACTTTCGCTCTTATGAATGACGGTTCAACCGCGTCCTTCTCGCTCTTCAGTTTTCCCCTATGAACCGCCTCTTTGGCTAGATACGAAGTCAAGACAGCCTTGGCGCGGTCTCGAGGATGGTTGAGAGAGTCGATTATATAGATACGTGCACTTCTACGTCCTGATGAGTTAGTGAATGACATGGTGGCATACAGCACGCAAGGCTACTGACCTGTGCTGTTCACCAGATCGTTGGAGGATTCCACTCGGATTGCATACGATGGCGAGATACCAGTGTAGGCTGCGACACGGAAACTGAGGATATCAATACCAGCGTCAGATACTAGAAGAGTCTATAGACGAACCGCTCGTGAACCGGGATGATGATGAACCTCTTCTCGAAGATATCAACGCCGTTGGTCCACTTTTTCACAAGGTCATATCCCTTCTGCAGACTGTATTCCAAATCATGAATACATACTCAATATCAGACCTGAAGAAGTGGCAACATACTCCTCTTGGTCGACCTTAGTATAGAAAAACGTGTTGAAGAAATGAATTCGGTCCAAGGCACCAGGCCTTCTGATCTGTAGATCGCTTCTTGCGAATCTGTTCAAGAGGATGCGCTCAGTCCCGAACGTCCGGTATCCTCCATACTAGCAGCGATATGGACGTACTTCAACCCCAATTCAATTAATTCATCATTCAAGAATTCTCCAGGAGTCAGACGACGCAAGTCCTTGCTGTATATGTGAGAGGCGTCAAGGTCCTTTGAAGGGAACGAGATGGCACTGAAATGATAATGAGTATGGATTTATGATGAGATCGCCGAGCAACATACATCCGACCAGTGTCTTCTGCAACGGAGGGTTGGGAGAGAGCTGTGATGGATGTGGACGCCACATCTGAGGAAGACTGCAAAGGCGGATGGGTAGGCTGCGCCTTCTTGGAAGTACGGTGGTTCACGTTTACTGGTGGAGTCGTTTTCCGGAAGATTTCCATGGGGTCGTCGAGTTCCTGAACCCTATGAGCGTTCCCAAATCAGTCAACGTATCATCGTTTGTGGAGCAGGTTTCATCATGCGTACGTAGGAGGAAGCACGTCGGGAAGAACACTCAAGGCCTCGGTGTGGCGAGTTGCGTGCGAGTTACCTGCATCACCGTTCGAGTCGACAGTAGACAGCCCGGCCATTTCTACGTCAATCGACTCGTTTGCATTTGCTTTGGAAGTCGACGGTTGGGCTCTTCGGGTCATGGTATCAGCCATACGGACGGGCGGAAGGCGATAAGCGGCCACAATGCGTAGCCGTTTTCTGGGCCGACCGTAAGCGCTCCCCAGGAGTTGAGCCTCGCGCAATTCTGAAGCGGTAATATCAGGATACAGCCAGGTGAGAATAGGAACTAGTACACAAGACAAAAAGTTGATCAGTGTCGGATCTCTCAAGCTGTCCTGTTGGAACGCAGCCCAATCCTGATTTGCCAGTGAGGGAACTACTATACCGTCTTCTCCAGCTGCAATTCGAGACAACAGCTCCTTCTTGCTTATCGGACCTTTTTCCGTCTGATGACCTTTTGCAGACATGATATAGTTTAGAGAATGGGGGAGCAGAAGGACAAGGTGGGAAGGTGAGGGTCATGGCAGGACGTTCGCTTGGGCAGCAGAATCAAACATGGAACGTTATTTTAGGTAAACACCGCACGGACAGCACGTGGTCGACGAACATATTGAGTGGCGTGGCATGACACGCAGCAAACATACGCGACGCGGTACAGCTCAGTTGCTTGCAGAGGGACGTGCTGTCGACCAAGTCTAACGAGATAATGAGATGCACTAAAGTATGAGGTGCGCCAACCGACACCGAGTTAAGCGTTTATAAAGTATCATTCTAACTAGTAAGCAGCGTTCGATGAAACAGTAAGAACGAGAAACATCATGCCGGATCGTAAGTGCAGGATTCTGTCCATAATCAAGCACGGGCATTGACAGCAACAGAGTTAAAAGGGACTAACAATCCTGCGTGCTTAGGAAACGTGTGTAAGATCGCGAAGAACACATCCACCTGGATAACAACTTCTACTCGATCTTTCGTGAAGTAGCTGGAGTCAATGGAGAGCCGAACGCCTTATTCCTTTTAGTCCTGCTTTTTAATCTGGTCCCACGACGACGACCGATGCCAAGATCCCCTCTCATCCTTCTTGCGAACCGTAAGGCATGCGATCCCGAGATAGTTCGTGATGTCGTTGATGACGAGGACAACGAAGCGAGCGTATGAGAGGAACGCGACGACAAAGGTGAGGCCGACGAAGATTGCGGTGCGTTCGGGAGTAGATTGAATGATCGGTTGCCTGAATGATCACGTTCTTAGTTTAGTGACTTTGTCTAGGACGTTGATGCGAAGATTCAAAGGCATAAATGCAAAGGTATTAAAAGACGCACCGTCCGATCAATCGAGGCATGTTGGCATCCAAAGCGCCGACGATACTCCAAATCCACATCGAGTCCCACCATGGGAACGGCTGGCTGGTGACATGGGCCAAAATCATCCGCCCGACCTGGTGAGCGAACTGCAGCCCCCACGCCGATACGAAAGGTAAGAACATGGGCGAGTATAGAATGGCGCTCTTCGTCGGAATGGGAGCACTCAGCCACGCGCATTGGACGAGAGCGGACAGAGGGAACGGTGCAAGGTAAAGAAGAGGTTGGAGGGCGGATTTATTGGATTCGCGACGGGACTTGTATACGTTGGAGTAACTGCAATTACCTCGTCAGTATTTCTTTTGTCAACGTACATCGGTGAATGTGATAAGACCTGGTGAGAATGTTGAAAGCCAGACCGAAGGTGCCGAATACCATGAAAGAGTCATTGAGACCAATATCAGGAATATAACGGGCAACCAAATCCACCTTATCCAGGCCGGTGACTGCCAAGATCTTTTGATCCCAGAACGTGGGCCCTATCAAAGAACTCAATAATGGGCTGCAGTTGACGGAGATTATAAGTTTACCCTTGAATCCAGTGACAACATATAGACCACATATCATGATGATACCCTCTACTGGGCCAGAGAAGACACCAAGGAAAAGCTGACCTGCTTTGACATGAATTGATGGTACAGATAATAGAGGCGAAGGGGCATACCTGTGTGGTATTCCTCCCATGTCGTAAGATAGAAATTCGCGAGAGTGGCAATTTGAGAGGCGACGGTCCACCATGAGCGGCCGAGGTTCAGGGCGTGAGCTGCCAGAACAACTTCGAACTATGCTCTATCAGCGTCCGACGTCCCGAAGTGTCGAAGTGAGATGAAATCCCTCACGGTGGTATTCAACGCATCGCATCCTGTATGGATATCAGCATCTCCAGCACCAGACAAAAGTTATAGAGCTGACCGTGATCAAACATCTCGCCTAACGGACCTGCCATCCCGGTTCTCCTTGCTTGTTTACTGTTCGACAACAAATATAAATCAGCATTTGATCCTGTGGAGTACTAAACAACAATTCACCCGTCAATCGCATCGAGGCTCTGATACATAAACAACCCAGCAGCCCAGCTATTGAGAACTCCTTTTAGCATGACCGAGTGTGGTGTGAACGACAGAGCTGGACTTGCGTGAAGTACACCCAATTCGGTGGACCTTGCGCACCACCTCCGACAGTCTTATATTCAGGATCATAATACAACAGGGTTGCGAGGTTAATTACGACCAAACAAAGTCCAGTTAGAGTAATCTACGGTGCAGTTGTTGAGCTTGCGGAGACCCCTGATCAATTGTTGTTATAGCTCACCGTGTTGGGTGCCACCGATTTGGGCCACAATGTGACCAGCCAGTTCCAGTACGGGTTCAAAACGTAGTTCGACAGCAAAGACCTCAATGGGCCCATTTCAGACTGGGTACACAGTGAATGCACCTATTAACAAGAAGAACGCACTTGTCTACGCCCTTGTACTTGTAATTCTTCAACCCAGCAAGTGCATGATCAGGAATGTAGCCCATCGCGTCGGAATAGCACAAGGTAAAAATGGAGTGGAGGAGGCTCGTCAATACGTGGAAGTAGGGTCCGTAAGGTCGTCAAAACATAAGGGTTCGGGGAGCAGAAGATTCTACGAGAGTTGAGTGTTCAGAAACGAGAAGGAGCGAACGGGCAAATTTGACTGCAAAAGGATGACAGCATAAACTGAGGATAGGGTTAGGAGTGAAGACCTCGGAGCCAATGACACGCGCCACCCTCGTCGACCACCTGCACACGCTTCCTTCCTCTGCTCCGTACCGGTGACTAGTGATTCTCGAGTCTTGGAAAAACTTTCTGCCAACTGTAGTTTCTGTGCATCTCTTCTGCCTTTGGAGTGCTACTTTAATAGGATCCACAGTGCGAGCTTGGGCATACGCAAACCGACTCCTCTCCCATCCTAAATCTTACTTGACCTCTTACGTTCTCAGCATACTAATGGCGAAGCATCGACGGGAGTTACTGCTAGCCGTGGACCCACTTCTATCACCCGCCATCCGATGTTCTCGTCCTCTTCTTGATCAAGTACCTGTCATACCTTGGCTTGGTCGACCTCTTTGCAGTAACTTGAGCAAGTTTGTCCAGTCTACTTCCTTGGAGATGTCTTCAAATGAACATATGGAAGACAAGTGGCGCCAATCGTCCGAGGCGTCAGGATCAACCGGACACAGGGTTGTGATACCTTGGTGATAACTCTCGACAGACATCCTCTCTTCGCTCATTGGCCTCCTTCTGCTGCGCCAAAAGACAACCTCCTTCCTCGTCAACCGATCATATCCTCAACCGCAAGAACAAAGTGAAAATACTTGGGTCAATACGCTTGGGTCGCATTCGCCGCCTGCTATTCTTGTGCTCCCGTGGGCGCGACTCCAGTCTTCCATACAATGCCGTCAGTCAGCGCCAAATAGTGATTTGCATGGAAGCCGCCGCATCCTATTCAGTTCGGCGGTGATAAATATCCTCGCGCCTACGCCGCAAACGACATCATCTCTTCCTCTTCACCTTCTCTTTCATCCACCGACTTCCTCTGACCATGCCGCTCCCCATGCATTTCCGCGCCGCGAGCGAGCCTGGCACTCGAAATGTTGCCTTCAAAGTCAACGGGAGACCACCGCCCCTCCAGAATACCAATAGCGCTGCACCCACAGAGCGACCTCTACTATCTGGCACATCCACCACCTCCGAGCCCCCTGGTGATCTGTCTGACGATACTCGCTATGGCGCAGCCTATGATGACAGCGTCGTTCCGCCATCGCACACCTACAGAACTCTGATTGTCGCTTACGACGGTACGGGCGATCAGTTCGATGATGATGTGAGTCTATGTGGCGCGTCATCGATCACTCAGAACTTACTGTGGCCCATTTCAGAACTCGAACATTGTACAGTTCTTTTCCATGCTCAAGAAAGATGACAGGGACCAGCAAATGGTCTACTATCAGGTGGATATACTACTCATGTACACCTCTGGTATATCAATACTGAAGAATCTTTCGAAGGCGGGTATCGGAACATACACCATCCCACAGATCGCTACTCCCGCCTACGCAAAGTTCTCGAAGATGGTGGACATGGCAGTCGCGCAGAATCTTGACGCTCACGTCATGGGTATGTATGCAACATCCCTACCTTGCTACTAGGTCTGATTAGTCTTTTGCAAGCCGGATACGAATTCCTTATGGAGCACTGTAAATACCATCCTGTAACCTCGACGTACGACCACTATATCTAACCAACTCTTGCTGTACAGACCAAGCGGAGGACAAAATCTGCATATTTGGCTTTTCTCGGGGCGCGTACACTGCGAGAGCGTTGGCCGGAATGATTCACAAGGTCGCCTTCTTTGTCTTATCGTCCCGCATCGGCGCTGATGAGCTTCTTCATTAGGTCGGGCTTCTCCCTGCGTCTAACAAACAACAGGTGCCGTTCGCGTACAAGGTAAGCAAAAACGCCGACGTATGGCGCAGCCCTTACCTGATGGTTATTGTTAGATGTTCACTCGTGGCGACGAGAAAGGATGGAGCCAGAGTACACTGTTCAAGAGAACATTCTCCGTAGATGTTGAGATCGAATTCCTTGGAGTCTGGTCAGCTTACCCTTACCTTTCCTGCTCCTCAAACTATGCTGACTGCCGACTGACGTCGACTAATATAGGGACACAGTTGCCTCTGTGGGTTTGGTTCCTCGCCACCTACCGTTCACAACATCCAATACGGCAATCCGCTACTTCCGCCACGCCATTGCCCTCGATGAGCACCGCGCTAAGTTCAAGGCCAACCACTTTCAGAAGTCGCCGCAGCATATCCACGCGCTCGGTACTCAACCAGGCGAGATGCCTCGTTCGAACCAAAAACCAAGGCATCCGCAGTCTGCGAACGGTGGCGCAAATCCTCGTCATCCTCATTCACACGCCGGTCAGAAGGTGGGGAGTAAACATCTCGAGAAGGATTATGATGTTCCGATCGTGGAGACGGACGTGTTGGAGGTTTGGTTCGCTGGTTGTCACACCGGTTCGTTTCGTCTTCTGGTTTGTGAATGGAACTAACACTGACACAACGACTTGCTGCGCTTTGAACCAGATATCGGTGGCGGATCTGTCAAGAACGGGACTCGTCATTCGCTCGCGCGGATCCCCTTGAGATGGATGATTCGCGAATGCTTCCGTTGTAACACCGGCATCCAATTCCATCGCGAGATGTTCAAGTACATCGGCATGGACCCTAACCATCTCTATCCCTTCGTTCGCCCACGTTCGCCACCGATCTTGTCATACTCCTATCCTCCCATCAAGAATGAGGATGTCGACCAAAAAGTCGAATCCTTTGATGAGACTGGTGACTGGGGGACGTTGACGGAGGAGGAAGAGGACTTGAGAGACGCGTTGTGCCCGATGTATGACCAACTGAAGCTGGCCAAGGGCTGGTGGATTCTTGAAGTCCTGCCGTTGAAAGTCAGGTCAACACAGCCGGATCGATCGGTGGTGGATACTTTCAGGTGTGTCTTTTCAGACGTCTGCTTGAACGTTGGCCATGAATACTAATTTTGTCTTCTCGCTCAGAGTGAACATGGCTCGCCCTCGCAAGATACCCAAGCAACACATGAACGGTATCAATGTGCACAGAACCGTGAGGATTCGGATGCAGGCAGACGCGGTCCAGACGCTCAACGGCAAGCCAGAGAAGTATACTCCGAGGGCGAAGATGCACGCTGAGCCAAGGTGGCATGACTGATTTGGACGAGGGGTTTCGATGACGTTTCGATGTAATCTCTTGTTGTGTTTGGAAGTTTCCTTCTCGATTTGTTCTTGACTCGGCGATGGTCATCATGATATCCTCTTACTTGTTGTAACTGTTTATGGTCGTGTCTAGTTAGTGATTTACATATAGCCTAGTAATACAACATAATTGCAACACTATTAACTCGTACACATACGCTAGACGTCGTGGATCTGTCTAATGCCGGAAGATCGTTGGTGCCTCGAAGAAGGGTTGCATGCTACGTGTCGATGTCAGGCTCCTCTTGAAATGGTTCCGTGACGAGCCTGATAGGATACGAATTCCTATGCTCTTGCAACGGGGACCTCTCCGTACCGGATGGGACGAGGTGCACCACAATATGGTCCTGCAAATCATACAGTAAGCCGTCATATCGAGTCAACCATTGCCTAACATTCTACTAGCCAGAACACTTTGACGAACCTTGACAAGCAACTGCCTCGTGAAGAAACTCCCGACCGTCTCATCCTGCGTACACCTAACCTCCCCCTCATAATCCAGATTTGCCAATCCATCATGGTCCTGCATAGCCAAGTTCACGTCCGGAGGAATCGAGCAGAGGTTGGCTTCGCCGAGCTTGATCAGCCTCGTGGCACGTTGTCCTTGGATGGAGACCGTGACCTGGCGAGAGAGGAAGACGCTGACTGTGGGTTGTTCGGGAGGTTGAGGGGTGACTGAATGGCGGAAGAGGGAAGAGAGTGCGGAGGTTGGAGGTGCGGTGTGCATGAATGCGCGAAGGGAGGATACACGGCCACGGAGTTGGAGGTAGACAGGGATGTTATCGCTGAGGGAGTAAATCTGGACGGCTGGGATGAAAAGCTGCAGAATAGAAACAGTCTTGTCTGAGTGATTGCTGGCCGTGTATAATGGTCACAGCAATACAAACGGCTCACCAGACAATCGATGGCTTCGATATGTGATTGACTGGGATATGGAACCATTTTCGAAGGAACCTGACGCCATTCTTCAGGTACCGCTTTGATTGTGGAGGAGAACGGGAAGGGTGAGGATAGAATCGGTCGGTAGGCTCTAGCTCGCGGACGATAGACTATTTCTGCCACCAGTCTGTTAGTTCAAAGCCTCGTGAGACTAGCCTCCGACTTGGAAACAGTGATTCTACGGACTTGTCACGGATATGCGACCGCCAGAGTCTCGAATCACTCGATTTCGTGACGCAGACGGTGATATTGTAGCTGCAATCGACGTCGAGGCCAGTAGGGCCGGGTAACTGCACTTTATAAGTAGGCGGAAGGTCGTACGTATGTCCGCCGTCTTCGTAGGTCAGCGAGAGGATATCCTCGAATAGCAGTGTTCCAGGGCACATTTCGGACGAAGGCGTTTGAGAGTGTTTGCTCCAAAGCGTGTATGAGCGAAGAAAAACGGGGACTTCCGCATAGGCTGTATCCATAATCGATAGTTTCATGACACCTTGTATCTTCAGCGAACATTCAGACAAACCGTGCAAGATTAAATGGAAGAGGGATAGCAGATGCACGAACCTGAACGGCGACAGACATGATAGACGCTGTATCCGAGTTTATGCTGATTTCGGCACTGACTACCCCACTCCTACCGTAGGTCGGGCTTGCCACACCCTCCTCTTTCCCCAGAATAGACAGAGTGACAGTGTCATTCCGCCAAGTAAAAGTACGAGATGGAGCCGAACGGCGAGCTCTCCGCGATGTAACAGCTATGCGTGTCTCGTTGGAACCAGGCTCAGCGGTGTAAGCAGGCGAGCGGCGAGGTGGAGAGTATGCAGGTGGAGAAGTGCTTCCCATTGTTTTGATTGGGAGTAAAAGGTTACTTCTCCATGTTTAAGTACTTCAACAGGAGGACTGCGTCGAGATGGTGAGATATTCGAGAGGTCCGCAGGATATGGTTTTCAACTAGGTGTCTCGGAAGCGACATAAGTTGCCTTATGACAGATAATGACTCCAGAGAGCCTGCCATCAATATACGTTCCTTAATCTGGACCGAAGCGCTGTGTAAGTATAGTGCCAATCTGGTCGAACCATGGCTCCGCGCATGGGGCATGTGCACCCAGTCAGACACTCCCCAGCGCTCTGAATGGGCTCGATCCGTTTGGCAGAGCAACTGTGTGAGAGTAGTTTTTGCGGAATACCTGGTCTAATCAATTGGATGGGAAACATCCAGAGCCCGAATGTGCACATACTGGCATAGAAACGGTACCGACCTTGATGTACCTGCGTGAGCATGTATCAAACCTGAAATGATGCATTAATCGCGGCAATCGCAGTCCGATGATTGGCTCCCTTGTATGGATAGACGCCTCGAGCACGCAGTCGAGGCAGAGGGAGGATTAGGGAGGGCCTGCGTAAGTTAGGAGCCGTATGGCGGTCGAGTCAAAGCTAAACCTCTCCGTCGTCCATGCAGTTCGTTTCGTTAGAACTCCGACTCTCTCCGACTTCCTGTCATCGCAGCCATTTGTTCAGTTGGTCCATTTTCTCAGAACGGATGGCCGTCCTTC
This sequence comes from Stereum hirsutum FP-91666 SS1, assembly GCF_000264905.1. Classification (NCBI taxonomy): domain Eukaryota; kingdom Fungi; phylum Basidiomycota; class Agaricomycetes; order Russulales; family Stereaceae; genus Stereum; species Stereum hirsutum. The sequence goes on from NW_006763143.1 coordinate 1,477,694, forward strand.
CATTGAGACGGGATTATCCGCATCCAACTGTGGTAAATATGGACGTGCAGGTCATCAGTAGAACCAGGTGAATTATTGGGTGGCTATTGATAGGTGGCTATCCGGAGGATTCTAGGCACCCTGAACCAACCCTATACGCACAGATCCTGGGCTCACATGGCCGTTAAAGCCTCTGTCACAGAGCTGCCGAAGCTCCTCTGTGAGTTTGGAGCCGTTCTAAACACCCTACAGATAGCCGCATCCGTTAGCTCGCACAAATGTCGGATGGCAGAAGATGGACACGACTCAGACACGACTTGAACACGACCAACCCTCGCTATCTCATTCCTATCGTCGGCCATTCCTATGATTCAGATTCAAACCACCACAGTCATGCATCCACCTGAACCTTCTTCTCTGCGTTTTCTGGGCCAGTTCGTGCGCTTGGAGAGACCCGTACTGCGGCAACAGACTGAAAACAGCACATGTTGACTCGTCCGCTGTTCGAACGTATGATGTGTACTCGGATCGCAGCGATCGCAGCGCACGCCGGTGGGAGGGAACGTTTGAACAAGCTTTGCATGCTATATCTGTGAGGGCGCAATGGGGTACAAAGCCTGGGCTTTCCCAGCATCTTTCTGCTGTGTTTGAACGTTCGAGGGTGCTCCCGTTATGGACCGTGGAAAAGGTATGGCGTCTTACTATATAGTCTCGCTCTCAGAGAGCGTCTTTTCTTCACAGCTTCGTCTGATCTACCCCAGAACATCCCCCGCTTCAGTTAGATCGCGGTTTCTGAGACATACCAGACAAAGCCCGCGCTCGTTCATACATACTGATAATGCAGTCTTCCCACTACCCAACTTCTACTTCTTCGTCCGATAAAAGGGTCTCGTCCAGCTCTTCACGATCCTCTATGACGGCCGACATCGCCCTCTACGAATATCTCTACGGAGATTCATCACCCTCCACACAAGACTTCGTATGTTCTCTGCCCTCGATGATGAAGATTGTTTTTGATATCCGCACGCTATACAGTATCAGGCACAATTGGCCGACTTTGCATATTCGATACAGTCTCGTTTAGCCAGTGACGTGGCGCTGGTGGGTTCATTCTCCTTCTGATAGGCTGTTGGATATCTAACTTCTAAGTTAGGACTATATGCCTGACATGGACGCGTTGATATCCCAGTTCACTGAGGACGAAGCGTTACCCTCGTACCTGTCGTTGAAAGACGCCCTCACGCACACAGGATCAATACACCCTTTCCAACCCTTCACTCTCCCCAGCGACTCTCCTCCACAGCTCTCGGATTACCTCAACTGTCCTCCATCCCCGTTCTCATTCTCATCGCCATCTGAATCTCCGTCAGCTTCCGAGCGCGAATTTTCCGCCCCATCGCCATCATCATCTACTCCAATCGATTCGTACGACATGCAAAGCGACCTATTCGAGAACGATCTCTCACGATCCATGGAGTGGTCCGACCCTAGGGGTCTCCAGCAAGAAAACAGTATGTCACACCACCACCGACGGCTCTCGCATGAGTCCTCCACGCTCTCAGGTCCGGAAGACCGTGAACTATCGTTCGCGGTTTCCGGAAATGAGAGCACTTCCTCTGAGGGGCCTCACGCGATAATCGCGAATGCTCCCTCCACACCTTGCACGTCGGATGACGTGCGGGAGGTTGAGGTTCACGAAGTATGCGTAGCCGATGACATAGGGGAGTGGGATGGCTATCGGAAGGAGGGTAAGAAGTGGGTTTGCGAGTTGTGTGGCGAGGGCGTCACAGCGAGGAAGTCTGACTTGATCAGGCATCTGGACACCCACGGTCCGAAGAAGTTTATGTGCACGAAGAAGTGCGGGAAGTTTTTCGGTCGTCGTGATGCCATGCGAAGACATACGAAGACTTGTGGTTTGAACTTGAAGCGAGGCCCTAAGCCTGGTCAGAAGTCGAAGGGCGCACGAGCATCTCAATGATTTATATCCTTTTCGCACCTCAATTGTTCCTGTCTTTGTTATCGCTCTCCACACTCGATCCTCGTTGTTCCCTATGCTTTTCTATGTCTCGAGGTATTGTGCCTCTCATGTCCATTCTTATATGTTTTCTTCAAATGCCTGTCATACCCTTTTCAGTCTCATACTCCTTGTATACAGAGTTCCCAGACGTTGCGCTGAAGTTCCTTTTGTCCCTGTACTCCTCCCATGACTGTGATGCTTTTGTAATTGTATCTCGAGGTCTTGATTGCGCCTACCTCTATGTACCCTGAACGTTCGAACGGCAAATGTTACTCACGTTCCACGGATATTTGTACAGATATGTTCGACTATCAAGATATTTTAACGATGGATGGACGAACACTCCGTAAAGCTAGTTTCTTCGGAGTAAATACTAGTGAATCTAGACGTATGTATGTGATAGCATAGCATATGCAAATTGAGGCAAGAAACGGGATGATAACAAAACAATAGTATAGCAAACGCGCAGCCACGAAAGCTCTAAGCACTTCATTCTCGTACCACAAGTCAGAGAAGAGAATCCGGTTCTTCTATGAAAGGATCCGTGACGAGTCTTATAGGGTGTGAAAACTCGTGCTCCTTCAGCGGCGAGTTGACCGGGTCGGGAGGAACGAGCTGTACGACGATGGAATCCTATACACGACACGAAGATCCAGAGCGTTAGCACTCTGGATGTATGGAGTTTTATACTTTTCGAAGACCCACCTTAACTGATAACTGACCCATAGCAAAGCTCCCTACGGTCACATTCTCCGCGCATCTGAGCTCGCCTTCGTACTCCAAGCTAGCGAACCCGTCATACGGTCGGTCCGCTAAGTCCGCGTCCGGAGGAAGAGACCGTAGTGTCGCCTCTCCGATTTTGAACGATCGTCGAAGGGAATAGCCATGGGCTGCTGCAGTTATCTGGCGCGAGATGTATATACGAACGATAGGCTGGGCGGGAGGCTTTGTCGGTGTGCGTTGTTTTTTGAGGAGAGTCGAAAGAGCGGAGGGGTTTGTAGGGGTATGCATAAAGGCACGTATAGACGATACACGTCCGCGGAGTTGGAGGAATACCGGTATGTCTTCGGTCAGAGAATATATTTTGACTGTGGGGATGAAGAGCTGTGAGGATGAAGTTAGCGGGAGCTTGTGAGAGCACTAGCTGAGAAAACTTACTAGGCAGTCGATCGGTTCAACATTCTGAGCCTGAGCACGAGCGTATGTGAGCATCTCGGATGGAACTTGATGCCATTCTTCAGGGACGGCTTTGATCGTTGAAGAAAACGGAAACGGGTTGGATAAGACCGGACGGTATGCGCGAGTTCGTGGCTTGTAGACAATTGTGGCTTTCAGCCTAATTACAGGAGACTATCGTCAGGATAAACCAAAGCGGGAGAGGTCGAGAAAGATGGCGCACTTTTCGTGCACGTCAGACTTTCGAAATCTGGATTGTCGCCGCCTCGCAACACACACCGTAACCGTGTACTCCAAATCGACATTGAAGCCTTGAACATCCATAATACTCGCTGAAAATGTAGGTGGAAGCTCGCATGTCCGTACATCGTCTTTGTACGACGAAGGGAGAGCTTCCTCGTACAGGAGTATGCTTGGACACTGGGCCGGGGGTGTCAACGACGATTCGTCTGGCATGGGCCAGAGATTCTGAGTAAGATTTAGAAAGGTGACTGGTTTCTTAAAAGCCTCGACCACTGATGTGTCGTGTGTCGTCCGGTCGACTTCGACCTGGAGGATTCCCTTGAGCTGAAATAGACGAAAATTCTGCACTTAATAATAGAGTTGATAATAGTGCATGAAATCACGCACATATACAATAACAGACACTACGGCTGACGGGTCCTCCAGAGCGACCTCTGCACGAATCTGACCATTCTGACTGTACACCGGATTATCTAACCCTTCCTCCTTCCCAAGAATGGACAGAGCGATGGACGCATTGGACCAGGTAAAAGTACGCGTGGGAGAGGAATGTCGTCCTCTATGCGAACGTGTCACGGCCAGTAACGTCTCGTTGGCTCTTGGTTCGGCAGAGTACACAGGGGCTTTTGCAGCAGAGTAAGCGGGAGGTGAGGGGGCGCTGTTCATCTCGAGCCGTTGTGAGTCACTGCCATGCGAGTGAAAACCATTTTATGTGCTCGACGATGGCGCCCACAACCAATTGAGGGGCTGCGGTTGCGTCGTACACGAAAGGGAAAGAGAATAGTATGACTCCTCTATGAGGCCTTGCGACCCGGTCGACAATGTGCGTCGTGCTCGACGAGTCACTGGAGCTATTTCCGTAAGCGCCTTGTTCGTGCATGACGGAACAAAGTCTCGCTGTCGAATTGCGGCGCAGACCGATTAGTTTCAAAGCAAAATAATTGTCAACAGTGGAGGCACAGTCAACAGCCCACAGCGCTATGTAAACATACCGCATTGCGTTCAAATGTCCAACATTGCTTGCTTTCGTCTAAATCATACAGATCTTGAAGACTTGATGACGAGCAGGAATGACAAGCAGCCTTAGGCGTTCCTGGGATATTGACTCGTTGCGCAGAGTGCACCGCGGCAAGGGGAAGTTAGTTGACAGTTCCATCATTATGTCTGTCGACGGACGGACTCGAATCGTGCACCTTGCGTGCATCTTCTCACCCAGAGAGAGCCTGTCGCGCTACACCTATTCCAACATCAGAAATGCAAGCAACTGCTAGACTCGGTGCCGCAAATATGTACATACCCCCTCCGAAGCCGTCCGGAGCACGTCTCAACCCGTTCTTCATGTAGACAAGGTCACAATGAACGGGTTTCCGAGTCATGGCTGCGTTTCAACTGCGTTCCGGGTGATCCTCACGAAGTTTGTGCTCTCGAGGGCACCCGACTCATATGGCGAAGCTGGAGAATTTAGTAGCCACTCACTTGCTGATTTCACCAAGGGGATAAGGTATAGATTTCCGCACGAGCATTATTATTTTTGTAAGTCCTGCGTGATCCCAAGAAGCTATAAGTATGTGTGCATTGTGCACGAAGGTCTTGACTTTTGCGGAGTTCGCGAAGAGTTCGAAACTGAACCAGTTGGTGTGGCCAGTCCGGGACCGGCGTCCGAGTCTATTTATACGCTTCCGTGTGGCACCCAGATGTTCGCCGTCTTCTTCAAATTCGTCTTTGTCGCTGCCAGGATCAAGTGATGAGATAGTCATACTGCGTAAGAATAATTGTGTGGAGCATGTTTTCTTCAACATGAAGGCCAGTCTATATATGCCTAGTAGGAGTACTGAATAATCGACGTCGACAACTCTAGACTCACGTTGTCGTCTTATGCTGCTGGTTATCGCGATATGCAGCGAGAAGGTCGTACGGACCCCCGCGGATACGCCCCGTCTCGAGGACTGCATCAGTAGGCCTGCGGCATGCGAACTTATAAAGTCAGGCCCCTATTGTCGACTTGATTCCTGATATTTTCCACCTCTTCTCGACACATCATCATCGTCGAACTTCGTTTTTATGGCCACTGACAGTGAACCTCCAGAGGTGCTCCCGCCAGTAGGCAATGAAGCCGTCGCCGCTCAAGTCGATGAAGCAGAAGCATGCATTCCTGCGTCGACGAAGACATTCCCGCTCGCAGAAGGAATGTCTCTCTCGTATTGGCTTCAAGGCGTGAGGTCAAATCCTCTGCTGGACCACCGGTCTTCGGAAGAGATACCCGCGGAAGCAGACGTGGTCATTATTGGCTCTGGTGTACGTTCTTTCGTCCTTTTGTGTCATGAGACCATGGGCTTGACAGCAGCATTGTATGGTAGTTGACCGGGACGCTCACGGCGTATGAGCTGTTGAAGAGCGAAAAGCCACCAGGGAAGATCGTTTTGTTGGAGGCTAGGGAGCTGAGCTCCGGCGCCACAGGGAGGAACGCAGGGCATTGCAAGGTATTCCGTTCTCTCGAACGTATTAATGATACAATATACTGACACGGCGTATCGGAAGCCAGACCAGGTAGGCCCACAGCTGTATCAATACTCGATTCACGCTCACACGAAGCGCAGTTTCGTGGGTTTAGCGGGTATCAAAAGCAATTTGGAACGGAACAGGCTTTGAAGGTTTGTCTTTTTATTTAATCTCCCACTTGGGTTGTGCCATGTTCATCATGATAATTAACAGATACTGGCGAACGAGCAAGCAACATGGAAACGACTCGTTTCGTTCGTTCGTGCGGAAAACGTTGACTGTGATCTGTGGGTTGGAAAGACCGTGCGTCTCTCTCTTGTCACCTCACTACTCAAAGGCTAGACTTTATTCAAATTCCGTGTCACCTTTGTAGCTGGATGTCACTATGAGCCAAGAGATCGCAGACAAAGCGACGAAGTCCTTCGAAGACTTCAAAGCGGCTGGCGGCCCAACTGGGCATATTGAACACATAACAGACCGCGAAGAAGCCGTCAAGGTTCGTTTCCGCACCTCTACGACATATATTACCTGTCACTGAATTCATTCCACTGACAGCGCTCAAGGATCAAAAGCGCCGTCTCAGTTTTCGCCTGGGACGCCTCGACGCTTTACCCATGGAAACTCGTTGCCCATATCATGAAACTCAACCTCGCCATGGGTCTGAATTTCCAGACGTGGACCCCCGCGACCTCTATCTCCGAATCTACAGACAAACCTGGTCAATGGATAGTCAACACCGACCGAGGTTCGATCACGACACCCACAGTGGTCCATGCCACAAACGCATACGCTTCAGCCATCCTTCCCGAGTTTAAGACTTTCATCCGGCCTACGCCACATATGTCCGTCGGTCGGAGTCACTTCAATCTGAGTGCTACTTTCATGCTAACTACAATCCTAGGTGCAACAAAGTCATCCCACCGCGCTCCTGGTCCGGCCTCAAATCCCTCCAAAACTCGTACGGTGTCCTGACTCCCAACGGATCCCTCTTCTCCATCAACCCCCGCTGCACCGCCGATGGTATCGTCCTATTTGGAGGAAGCAATCCCGCGCAACATAAGCTTATGGAATACATCAATGAGAAGCCAGACGAGAGGCGGGTCGACGACGGGCTTATAAACTTCGAGCCTGTGACGGAGGCCGTTAAAGAATTTGCTGAAGCCGAGTTCGAAGAATGGTAGGTAAAATATTACTTCCTCACTCCAGATACCTTCTCAACTCACTTTATTGATGATTGCAGGGGGAATACGCCTGGCCCCGGGCAAGGATACGATTACTCATGGAGTGGGATCATCGGCAACGTGAGCTTCGTTTTATTCTGAACTTCACTGTTGTATTAACTCGCGGCCGTACTTCCAGAGCGCCGATGGTGTACCGTACATAGGCGCAGTACCTGACAAACCAGGACAATGGATCTGTGCAGGCCATAACGGCCATGGCATGGTACGTTACCCCATTCCTTTCCAACTCATGTAGAAAACTAACGTCTTTCAACCATCCTCGTCCGTCTTCGGCGCATCGATGAAATGATTCATCCAGGCTCGGATTATGACCGCTGCCCCAGGCCTCGTCAAGCTTATGCAAGGAGGAAGTTGGGCAGACACAGAGCTTCCGGAGTGTTATGAGATCACGAAGGAGAGGCTGACTCGTCTGCAAGAGAAGATGGAAAAGGACGGTGTGGCTGGTTTCCCTCGACTCGCTGGTGTAAAGCAACCCGAGACGAAGAGTACTGGGTCTGGTTGTATTGTTGCGTAGAACAACTGTCGATAATAACTACCATCCTAATAGACGTGAACAAGGCTTGTATACGCAAGTGCATCCACAGTACAAGATTGCACTGGCTTCCTTTGAGGGCCGCTAGACAGGTCTGAAATGAACAATTCGACAGAGGGAGAGCAAATAGCATTGACGTTGTGGAAAACGCGTCCATGATAAGGTAAGAAGTAAAACTAAGAACAGATGCAAAACAACAGAAAAGACCATGTCGCGAATCGGGACCTCACTGCTTCTGCGCTGCCTGCTTCTGGGACGCCTGCTGCTGCATGAGTCCACGGTAAGCTCGCTGCTTGGCCTTCTGCTTGACGCGCCTCTGCGCGACCTTCATCCTCTCCTCCCTGTCCTTGGGATCCAAGAACTTACCACCGACGTCCGTGAATTTGATGACAGGGCGACCGGGAGCCGCACCACTGACGTTGTACACGACTTTCGGGCGTCCCGACTCGGGGATGCGCCCGAGCATGTATGGAGAGGATTTCGCCTCTTCTCGGGCTTCCTTGGCCTCTACCACGTCACGCCTAGCCCTCTCAAGGATATCCATCATGATAGGATCCTAAAGTTGGTTGCAAAATGTTAGCGCAAACGCCCGAGGTCAGGAATCAGGGCTAAGACAACGAAATACTGACGTCTTTCTCGACCGTAGGCTCCCAGAAGAGACGTTGATACCGGGTTCGCGTAACATCTTCCGAGAGCTCGTCGACTTCATCAGCTTCGATGAGGTCTGTTCTCGAGCCCACCCAGTCTTCGTGCCGCCTGAACTTGGATAGGTCTTCCTTAACACCGAGAACTTCCTCCATACCCGATTGGAAACCGGTCTGGACTTGTTTGCCCTGTACAATAGAACCATGTTAGCAAGAGAATTAACGGGGAGGATAACACAAAGATGCGGTGGGTTGAAAACGGTATAACCAAATACCAAGTGATGTAAGGCACAAGGTATGTTTTTTCAATTCGCGAATGATGATCATGTCTCATCAGCGAAGAGGAAGTGGAGGATCACTAACTCACCGTCTAGAAAGGGAGGTTGCGGGTAATGCAGCGGTTAGCAAATACTTTAGAACCATCTTGAATGAGACAGGAGATCACCTGTTGAGGAGTCAGCATACAATACGAGATCATGAGGTCAAATAGAGTATGTGGATTCAGAAAGCCATGCATGCAAAGGTTTTTAACCATGTAGGTGTCTTTAAGACTAATCGATTTAATTCATCATGTACACGTCGCCGACGAAGACGGCGGTTGGAAAAAAATGAAACGGGCGACACGAACCTTCACCATATGGGCCTCAAGACCCTTCAACCTCAAGATCGCGTCAACGCGAGCCATACTGATGCAGTAGCGTTCTGATAATCGTCGAACCGAGTGGAGTTCAGGACTGGTCATGAACTGGTTGTAGATCGTGGTTCGTAGAGCATCAGATATAGGTGTTGGTGGTTTGAATGACGGGTTCAACGGGAATGGCTAGAATCATGCATGTCAGTCAGTCTTGGCTACATGAGAAAACAGCGCAACAAGACTGACCACGTCGCCTCCCAACCAATTCCTTGGGCGAACAGCTTGCTCAAATTGCATGCCTTCCTTGACCAACCAGGCATCAAAACTTGGGTCAGGTAGATCAGAGTCTGGCTCATCGTCCCGCTCGTTCTCTAGCTCGACATCGTCCTCGAGATAATCTTCCTCGTCGACCAGAGCATCATCAGGAGACTCCCTGAGGGGTGGCATACCGCCATTTCGCCGAAAAGAAGTTGATGCAATGGACCGTGATGAAACAGCGCCAAATCTATGAGAGACAGCGCATGGTGGCCTAAACGTTCGAGAGGAGGAGGAAAGGGCGAGGCGGAGGGCGAGCAATGCCATTGCGGACGAACGCGGAAAAATTTGAACGCATACTCACGGCCGCCCACGTGAGAACTTTAGGGTCGGCTTCCACGCGTTCGACGCGTCGCACCTCTCTGATCATCTTGCATTTGACGGCCAGACACAATGTCACAAACGTTGGATGAGCCGACTGGAAAGTCACTGCACAATATTCTCAGAGCCTACTCTGTCCTTGTCTCACCGAAGACTCTGGCGTTTCCTTCCAATTTGCCGTTCACGGTTGTTCACGACTTTATCCTACACTCGATCCTGCTCAGCCGTCACCTGCAACGATATCCACCTTCAATCAATTACCAGCTTCGGTTTTGGAAATGGGTCATCTATAACTTGGAAGGCATGATAGGCGACCAAGTATCTCTCCTCGATTGGGCTCAATCGCGCTGCGATCTCATCGGGCCACATCGATTTCTGTAGGACGTTGAAGTAGATGAGCGCTTTTACGAACATCAAATATCTCTACTCACGTCTACAGAGTATTTGTGAGTATGCACATATGCCTTCAACATATTGTTGCGGACGTTTATTGGTAAGGCCTCAGGATGTGGCTCTCCCACCGCCGCCCTCGTTCGTCACGCACTACTGGCGTCCGAAACTCATGGATCCTCAGAAGATCGATCTGGCTATATCAGGCATGGGCCTGACTGTCTTGCCCGACTATATAACCACGACGCTGCTAGAGTCCCGAACGACAATTGAGAGTGGTACAACTGGCCTCCGAACGTGGCGGGCTAGCTTCGTCCTCGCGCAATACTTGATCGCACACCCTGGTATAATCTCTTGCCACGTCTGTGATTCAGATGCTCTCATAAAACTCTACATATGATCTAGAACTCGTGGCCGGGAGAAACATCATCGAATTGGGATCCGGCACCGGTTTCCTCGGGGCAATCCTAGCAAGTTTACAGACACTGTTCCCGCCTTCTCCACAAAATGATTCGGACGGGCCTTCGCTATGGCTCACCGACGTTAGTGAACAAGTACTGGAGCGTTGCTCTGAGAACATTAATCTTCCCTGCAGTAGGTATCTTCATAGCCGTTCAGCTCTTTATTCCTAGTGCCTGACGATGTTGGTCTCGTTATAGATATTTCGTCGCGACATCCAAGGATATCCATACGACCGTTAGACTGGTTTGATGTGCTCGATCCCAGACTCGAGTTACCTATCACAACCTTCCTGTCTGAAGCGAATCCAGAACTCGTACTTGGAGCTGATATCGTGCGTACATTTATCGTCATACATATTGAACTACGCTCATAATTGCTTCGCCGCTGTGCAATGCGACAGGTATACGACCCAGATGTCGTCCCAGCCCTTCTCGGCACTATAAAGCTCGCCCTTACTGTCAACCCTACAGACGACGAACAGCCGAACCATAAGCATGCCCTTCTAGCGCTGACAGTGCGTAACGAACATACCACCCGGGCGTTCCTCGACGCATTAGGTTCGCCGTCTCCGTCTACTTGATTTTTCCTAGCAATCGGTAAATGACGAGGGTTGTATAGAAGAACATGCCTTCGCCGTAGAGGACATCACCTCCAAGCTTGATGGAGAGGACGAAAATACATTATTCGAACAGTCAGATTCGGGGATCGACCAGGACGTCCGCTTGCTGAGGCTTACTCGTCCCCGACCGCCGTCCCTACCATCATCATCAACGTGGATGTAGCACGGAGGAATTATCGAACAGATGAAAGTGCGAAAAGAGCTGGGACGTCTTCACACATCACATCACAATATAAGCGGATTTAAACTATGATAGTAGTACAGTACATTGCCAATGAAAATTATGACCCAATGGAAAGTGACGTCGACCATGTCGGCAAGCGTACACTCTGAAAAAGAAGGAAATGGAAGACCGGGCACAGCAATGGGGAAAAAAAGGAAAGCAATGAGGGAGCGAGGAAAACGTGATATGTATGCTACAATGTGAAGGGACAAATGAATGCAAAAAAAGTAACAGATATCCAAATACGATAGCAATGTGCGCCATGAAGTACAAGACATACGTCTAGACATCTAGGGTAAAGGCGACGAGCAAAACAACACTACTAATACACTCCTTCCAATAATGATATCATCTCGGGTCATGAATCGTCTGGTTCAGCCCATACCTCACTTCGCATCACCCAACGACATCCCCCTCTCCTATCGATCACCACCGTACAACATCCGCTCATTCCGCCAGCGCAGCCTTGTGAACCTGGAACACTCTGAACGACCTCACACAGATCAAACCCTTCTCACTCTTCTTCAAATTCTCCACTTGAATCTCTTGCCAATTTGGCGTGGGGATCATCGTCTTACTGTTCCCAGACTTCGAATCGCTGCGCCCCCGACTGGCAAAGGTACCGCTCCGCGACGAACTCGGCTCATCCACTGTACGGTCGCGTTTGTGCGTATTGGAATTCTCGTCTTTAACACGGTCTTTCCACTGCCACGACGGGTGGAGAGGCCAATTGAACCTTCGTCTTTCGAATCTGTGAGAATGAAGGATGTCTCGGTGAGCCACTAGATTTGTATCGAGGAGAAAGTTGCACTTACGCTCCATACTCCCCCAACATATCCTTCAACTCCTCGATCTCTTCCTTGACCGACCATCTCTCCTTCATGACCTTCACACTCTCATTCGTAATCTCTTTCTCTGCATCTGCCTCGCTCTCCTCGCGCTCTAGCGCCTGCTCCCTCTGCATCTCCCTTATCGCTTCCCTCTCCTGCTCCGTCATGACCTCCGCCTCAGCTTCCTTCTGAGCCTCCTTCTCCGCCTTCTCCCTGACAAACTCCTCCAAAAGTCTTCCCGAACTCAACACCACCTGCAGATTTCTTCGCACATGCATCTCCAACTCTTCCTCCTCCATCGGCATGAACACGTCCGGGAACAACACCAACCCGTTCGGCTGGTACGGAGGAGCATAGAACGGCGCGGAGAAGACGGGTTTCTTTGGAGGTGAGGCAGGTATGGGAGCGGGACGTGGCATTGGTGCGCCTAGCAGCTTTGCGGCTTTGGCGGACATGGTGGTAGGGAATGGAGTGGATCCTGGGATGGAAGGTAGGGGTTTGTTGGATGACGCCAGTGGGCTATGATGCGGAGGCGTATACGCGTGCATAGCGTGAAAAGACTGCGTGCTGGCGTTAGACGGCGGAGATGAGGGGAGATGAGGGGAGAACGATGGTGGGCTGGTGGATAAAGGAAGCCCGAAAGCGGCCGTCGTAGTCGCCGAAGCGACGAACCCGTCCGACCCCATCAGCTCTGAGAACTTCCTACTTCTCATACTCCCCTTGTTACTCTTCACCGTCGAAAACTCATCCTTCTCTCTATCCTTCTTCGTATCCCACTCGACGGTGAACAAAGGCCAATTACTGTTCTTTCCCTTCTCTTTTTCTTTCTCTTTCAATAACGCATCAACACCCATCTCTTCGAACCATTCTTTGCTCGGCAGACAGACCCTCCTGTCCTTCGACTTGCGTACGCAGTCCCTCCCGAAGGCAACGACCAACGCCCTCTCCGTCATAATCCTATTATAATCCGACGGATGCGGCTGGATGTTGTACTTCTCGTTCAGCGCAGTGGCATGCAGAGCCTCAAGGGCGTGCGCCACATCAAGTGAGCGATCGAACTCGCCTTGAGAGTCCTTATGGCCCATGCTCGTATTCGATGTATCCGTTGAAGAGTACGACTGTCGCTTGGCCTCGGTGTCGGTTTGTTTGGAATCTGAGGAATTGAACGAAGCGTGGGAGTCTGAAGAGTCGAAGTAGTAGTCCAAGCAGGAATCGTTCGCGCTGGGCCGGCGTGCAGCTACGATTCCGTCGTAAGCATCTTCCTCGTCCTCATCCTCGTTGTCGAACGATGGATCCAGGTCACGGTCGATGGTGGATATCCGCCTATTAGCGTTCACGGGCGGTGTATCTCGATCCCGCGAGACAGGAGCCAGTGGGGGAGCAGGAATATCCATGTAGGGGAAGAAGAGCTCATCGTCGATGAGCTCCATACGGCCGTCGGGCGCGAGTACGCGTTCAACTTCGACGAAGAGACGGCGCCACTCTGGTCCTGGGATTGCGAGGGTGAGGTTTGCGAGACGGATGAAATCGAAGGAGTCGTTTGGGAAGGGGAGTCGATAATGCAGGCTATGCCCATCGCAAATATCAGGTTTAAGACGAAGAAAATCAAGTTAGGAAGGAGAGGGGACGTACAAATCATGTTGAACCCAGCCAATGTTATTGATCACGGAGTCGCTGAGCTCCCAACAGTCCTCTGCAAGTCGGACCAGGTCGAGGCCTGTGAACTTCGTATTGGGCCACGACCCTGCAGAGTCGACTATCCAATCACCTCGCCCGCATCCGAGGTCGAGGACCCGTGCTGGCGGTTTATCGCCATAATCGTGAAACGATGGTCCGTGATTGGGAGTCAACCGTCGTAGCAGCATGGTGGTATATCGTTCGCTATAGCCGGATAAAACCAATAAAAACGTTGGCTTTGTTGTCCAAACGGGAATATGAACTTAAACAATGCTTACTTTTCGAGTGTCGCGTCATCATAAGGCAAGGAATACGGCACATTGCAATCCGAATACGGATGATACCTTGTCATCCCATCCCTTCCAATCTTGAAGAACGGCCTCTCTTGGAATGTGCTCCTCCGGTCATCGATATCTCCCGCGCCCGACTGTTCCTCCCTCGACCACCTTTTTCCACTCACAGGGGCCGCCTCCAATCCCTCCAACACCGACGAGACGCTCGATTGTGGCGAGTGTCCGAGTCCCGAAAACGTCGGGGATGCAAGCGCTGAGGTGACCGTCGAGTCGCTGTGCTCACCGGACGATCGTCCTTGGAAGAGATTGCCCAGCGAACGCTGTTTCGTCACTTTGCGAAACAAGGACCCTCCATTGTTGTTGTTCGGGCCAGTGCCGCCGCTGTTGGCCGGCGGCTTATTGTGCGGGAAAGCGATCCCTTGCCGAGCTGCGGCTCTCGGATCGTCTGCGGAGGGTCTAGGCGACGAGGACGACTCGCCATGGGAGGTGGAAGGACGACGACTGGTTCTGTATTTGGATGGGGCTTTGGGAGGGGATGATGGGATGAAGGAGTCCGGGAGAGGGAGATGTGGGGTAGATTTCGAATGTACAAGACCTTCCTGCACGGGCTTTGAGCGATCCTTGCCCTGCCGTCGCTTTCGGATTAGTGAGGACATAGAGGGTGTATCGAAGACGGTGGTGTCGCGAGACGAGGTTGCGTTGTCGGATGTGGGTTCCTCTTCTTGCACGTAGTGGGCGTTCAGAGTATCGCGGAAGAGTACAGAAGAGCGATGTATTGGAGCGTCTCCCGGTAAGGAAGCAGAAATGGAATGTGTCCACTGTGATATTCGTTTCCGGTGGTTGGGGCGCGCAGGGTGTGGCGGAGGTGGGACGGGTGGCAATACGGAGTGCGGGAGGGCAGACAGGGGAAAGGAAGAAGAGGAAGCAGGAGCAGAGTTGGGATTCAGTACCATTGTGGGATTTATAAGCACTGCAAGAGTTGAATGACACAATGTTCAAAACCGACGTTTGTCGATCGTGGCTAGTTTGCCTCGTGCCAGGCTTGCTTGGTTACAGGTATCGAGGAGAACAATGCACGGATAATGCCAAGTGTCCGACGGGACAAAGAGGATCGGATGCGCAGAACACAATGAGAAGTCCCTTTCAGGCGAGTCCTTTGGGAAAGACCAGATTCGAAGTATTACTTCCTAGTTTGGCGTTCAGAAGAACGTAGGAGTCGAGGAAAGGGCAAGCTCAGGCTGCCTCAGATGTTACTGCCAGCGTAGATGGTGGTAGTGGGGAGAGAAGGGGTTCGCGGCAGCGCCAGCGCGCGCGAGAGCAGGCTATGATAAATGGTGTGTATGCGCATCATGATGTGCGGCTATAGCTGGGTTTTCGATTGAGTGTGTGGGTCTGACTGTGCGCTTTGACAGATGATAGCCCGCCTCCTTCGGCACCCGGCGTTCGGCTCAGCCCGGATGCTTTCAAAGGCTTTGCTCTCAAACCCGTCCACTCCGGCCAATCAAACTTCCTTCCAAGATTCCAAGTACACAGCTCTTCTCACCCCTTGCTATTCGCGAATATATCGGTTTCTCGACAGGTATATTCGGGCCAAGGTACTCCAAGGTCACAGTTACTAGTACGCTACTCAGTCTATTTGGATAAACGCCTGCTCTCTGACGACGCACGGTGGTAGGAGGGACATCACATGAAGATTGCAATAGCCATACGTTCTAGGAAGACCTGGCTCAAGACCCCTCGTTGAACCATAAATACCATATGCCCTGCTTTGCCAATACCAGAAGCCGTGATCATCAGTTCTCGTATCGCCTCGACAATTCTACCGCCATGCATGCACCGCTTTGAGGATAAGCTCATTCTTCATCCTTAGCCGGAGGAGGTCCACACGGCTGCAGCATACGCTACGAGTCCAGAAGATAAAATCATAGAGCATATCAGCGTTCAGCATCAATCAAACATCATGACTGGCAGGGCAAAGAGCGAACGTGGCGCACCTCGGTCATTTCGAACTTGACTCGCCCGGTGGCCTCTCCATCGGCGATGGCGAGGTAGGACGCGAGCGTAGGGTGACCTACGATGGAAGCAAGGGTATCACGGTGTTGGTGCGTCAACCAGTCGCTGAACCGGCAATGCAAAACATACGTCGTGTGAGCCTCTGGTCAGCCATGCTGTACAAGATCAAATGCTCACTATTTGCTCAGATCCGCGTGTCCTGGTGATATAATTCGGTATCAGTGGTCGATTATCATAGGAGTATACGATAGCACAATATCAAGTTGTGCGGAAGGCGAACTCACCAGTCCCAGTGTATCGTGCATGGACTGTGCGGGAAAGAAGTCAGTGAGAATGCGACGGCCGCACAGCATGAGAATAGACACTGACGATGCTCCAATTGAGTGTTCGCAGTATATCTCAGTTCGGAGGACTGTATGATAGAAATATCAGTATACGACGTGGCAGAATAAGGTGCGATGGTGACAGACCATGATCAAGCTGAGTGGTGGCGAGAAAGTGGCGAGTTCGAAAGGGCGAGCGGGTCGACGTGATTTACAAATTAGAAGAGCGGAGATAAGATAAGATTGAATCGCAGGATTATTATGTATATCATTGTAGGTCCTCTCTTTCTACGTAACTCGTGGCATCCCTTGCTCTGCAGCATTATCTCCTTGATTCCAGTGCTCATCATTCATTAAGCATTTAGCCATACGGAGGTGATATATGTCTCTGTTTCACCATCAAAACATTCATATTGTATAGCATGACACCATTGAACTGACACCCGTCGCTCTCCTCATCCTCAAGCCTCGCTCAAGCTCTCCAACTTCGCCAACAGCACTTCATGCCTCTTCGCGCTGTATGCCATACTCCTAGAGTCCAGGAATCCCTCTACAGTCTCATATATCTTCGCACCGTCCTCCGAAGTCGCCTGTAAATGTCCATCAGCGACAAATGGTCAGCTCAACTGTCATTCATTACCCAGATGCACACTATCACTGGCAGCGCACGGACCAGCGAGGATGCTGGCATTTCGACGTGGCATGGTGCTGACATTATGTACTACAATTCGAAGGCGGACAGCACATAGTGCGATTCAAGCGCTCACACGTCTCGTGTAGTCCAGGGATTCAGATGTAGAGGAACAGGAAAAGAGTAACTTAGACTGAACTTGATACCCTGCACCATTCAGCACGACCTCCACCGTTTGATCCTCCAACAGAGCGACTTGAGCAATCGCTTCAGTGTTTGTGTTGGACACGACACGGAAGGATTTGATCGCTCCCAGGTTTAGTTGCTCCTCCAGGGAGTTCTGGAGTTCATCGACGAAGAATTTTTGTGGGCGTTGTCCAGGCAACATGGGTGGATCGTAAAGAGGACGAGTGAGGCTTGCGGGCGAGAGTATGACAATGATATATGTTTATTGCAGCGAAGACCTGGCGTTGACGAGGTCAAGGAGGACGTCGTTGTATTTATAGGATCTGATCGACCTCGTAAGACATCTGAAGCCGCAAGATAAGATTAGATTACTCAATTTCGAAATCAAGCCCGATCTTTCTGCGTTCTCAACGACTTTTCGCCACACCACAACCTCATTTACCAGACCTCATCCTCCTAACAAAGAAAATGGCCGACGACACCTCAAAAGTAAAGGCAAAAGCGGACACACTCTCGAACTCCCTCTCTCAACTCGAATCCACCCTCGAGCCCCTCTTCGCCAAATCTCTGCCCGAAACCACCCTCGGTCTGGATACAATCCAACAGGCGAAGCTTCAAGTGGCGATCCCGTACTTAGTCTATGATCTCGTCTTCAGTAGGTCTCATTATTGGCCTCCGCTCCGTATCTGCTCTGTATTCTTGCCTTTGCGGGAAATCATAAATAGAGGGCTTTGCTAACAATGACCACCACAGTCTACCTCAAAACGCGGGGTATCGACCCTAAGACCCACCCCGTTATCGCAGAACTCGTACGCGTTCCACTTCACACCCCATCGCAGATACACCTCTTCATTTCTTTCTTGAAACTCTATAGGACAGGATCCGTCAATACTTTGATAAAATCAAAGAAGCCGAGGATCCCGCCAAACGTACGTCCTAGGCTCCCCCTCTTTGTTCACCGTAGTCCTCTGCTCCTCCCCTTTTCTTTAATATTCACACGAATATGGTCCCGTAACTTACATGTCTTATTTTGTGCAAATCAACAGGCTCCCTCGTCGTAGACAAAGCCGCCGCCGGACGTTTCATCAAACACGCCATCTCCCAAGCTCGCGCCCTCGCCGATCCTCCAGCGCCTTCCGTCCCAGGCCCTTCCACCTCCACCTCCACCTCCACCTCCACTCCTTCTGCCGCCAATGTTACTGTCCCAGTGAAAGTTACTGCGAAAATGCTTGCTCGGGCGCAGTATGAGAAAGAGATGAGAGAGGCTGACGAGGCTGGAGAGGAAGAGGACGACGAGGGTTTGGAGATGTATGATGGCGAAGGTGATGTAGGGGTCGAATATGAGGATGAGAGTGGGGTGGCATCAGATGGCTCAACGGGGAAGAAGAACAAAGGGAAGGGTAAGGCTCTGGAAATCGACGACGACGCTCCGGAAGTGGCGACGATAGGTTCCAAACGTCGACGGCCACCTGTGGACGTGTTCGCAGGTACGTCCCGTTCCATAAATTAATCTCACCGTCTTTCATTATTTTCTAGGTTATCGCTCACTGACTTCACCTCTGACCTCCACAGGATACGGTGAAGACACGCTTGGCTCCGCGACCCCGACAACAACAACACCTGGACCACCCACTGCCACCAAACGAGTCAAGCTCCAAGCAGTTGAGAACGACGACGCCGCCAGTTCAGGTTCAGGCTGGAATACGCCCGTCGATACTTCGGACGGGAACTCGAAGAGCAAGAAGGGCGGCAAGAAGAAGAAAAAGTCGAAAGCATCGCCGATATCTGGGTGAAGGCGCTGTGTCCACTTGTCTCCTTCCTTCCTGAGTTGCGTAGTTTTGTGAGGTTTTTTTTTGGATTATATACAGTGCTTTCAGCATGTTGACCCACCGTGATCCATCTGTCACTCACAACCTCACAACATATACACAAAAATCAACGGCAGCTGTACATTATAACCAACGCATACATACATGGTGTAAACACGAACAAAAGGAAAGAGACACAAAAGAAGAAAAAAAGTCTTCAAATGCCAATGAACATTGAACGTCGAACGCCCTTGTCAAAATGGTGCAGAGTGCTAGCGGAAACCGGAGGGCAAGTAGGTACTAATAATGCATGAACGGAGCGGTGAAGACTAACGGAGTAAGAGATGGAGAGAGGAATAAAATACACGCGGGCTGGAGCAGATTCATCGCCCGTTACTGTCTATGTAGGCTGTACAAAAAAAAACACATAATCTGGAGGGAGAGAGAGAGGGGAGACAGAATGAGAGAGATGTATATATGGACCGTGGAGGGACCTGTATGAGCGAGACAAAGAGAGAGGAAGACCGACTAACTGGAGCCCTATGGCCCAGCGGCCAATGTAAAGTCGTGAGATCGTAACGCACCAAACCCGCCAGCTCCTGTCCTCGTCCCCACAGGCCACCTAGCAACCCAACAGCACAGATACACAAGCACCGATAACCAGTAGTACAAGCAGAGTATACAACACTATAACACAGAGAAAGAAACGATGGTAACACAGAAAGCAGAGCAACTCACATCTCACATAATCGTACACCCATCCCTCTCATTATGCAAATCCAACAAGCTCGGCGTATTCGCACCACCAGCAGAGCCCCTCAACCTCCCGTTCCCCCCACCAGGCGACCACCACCTCGCCCTCCCAGCCCCCAAACCCGCCGCCCCTATCCCCCTACTCCCACCTCCCCCAATCCCCGTCCCAAGACCTGACCCACCCTCCTCATCACCCACCGCATCCGTCTCCAAATCCGTATCTCTATCTCTATCTCTCCCTCCCAAAGCTGCCTTCCTCGTCCTCTTCCTCTTCGCCCTCGCAGCGGTGACCGCATCCACGCTCTGCCACGAATAAAACGTCTTCACGACCACCCTGCCCTCATCGCACTCATCCATCCCGACTCCGAGCCCCTCATCGTCCCTCCCGTCCAAATACCCCAACTTCCGCGTCTCGAACTTCCGCTGGCCCTTCCTCGCCCTGACCTTATCCTCGCCCGCCAGTTCCTTCAACACGCCCTCACCGACGGAGCGACAGTCGATAGCGACGACGGTGGCATCTCGGATTGAACGTTCCCGAGCGCGATTGACGAACGTTTTGAGCGTGGGGCCGGAGAGACGGGTGCTGTCCGCTTCGAGGACTTTGAGGTGGTGACAGTTGGTGATGAGGGCTAGGAAGGCTTCGTTGCTCAGATGGACGGCGTACGAGACGACGAGATGTTCGAGCTTCGAGCCTGGTTCGCCTTCTCCTTCCTCCTCCCGCTCCTCCTCACCATCGTCTTCCTCACCGTGAGACCTCGAAGGCGTGAGCGCCTCAAGCACCTTATCCGTAATCTCGCTCGCATCCTCCAGATCCACCTTCCTAATCCCCGGAAGCGTCTCCAAAAGCCTAACGAGCCCCTCATCCTTCATCTCCGCCCCTATCCCCCCAAGCTCCAACATCTCCAACCTCGGCATCGCATACGCAAGGTGCGAACACGCTATATCCGTCAACAGCCCACAACTCGAAAGCGATAAATGCCTCAGCCGCGTCACCCGCCTCCGATACCGATTCGCAGCGTATCCGTTCGAATCGTATTCCCTCCCCGCCTCGCGCGCCGACAACACGACGGTCTCCATCTCCGGGTCCAGGACGTCCACCATGTCGCTCATATCGAGCGGACAGGCCGTGAACGCCTCGATCGAGGAATTATGCAGATCCTTGCAGTAGCTCAAATCGAGCACCTCGATTCCTGGCGCCACCCTCCCCAGACTCTCCATCATCCCGTCCGTGATACCCTTCAGACCCGAAAGCCTCAACTCCCTCAGCTTGAGCGCTTTCTGATCCCTGAGCGCGAACGCGGCCATGGATCGGATTCCGGCGCCGGAAATGAGCTTACAGCGGCTCATGTCGAGCACTTCGAGTACTTTGCACGACTCGTAGATGATCTCGCAGGTCTCGTTCGTCACTGCGTTCAGGGCGCGCAGTTTCAGGACGTTTAGGAGGGGAGAGCGCCGGAGGAGGTGGTGCAGTGCGGGCGTGGTTAGGGATGAACAGCCGGTGAGGTCGACGGAGGTGAGGAGCGTGTTGTTGGCTGTGGTGGAGCGGAGAGAGAGGCTGTCGGTGAGGGTTTGCAGGGAGGAGGGGAGGAAAGAGGTGTGGCCTGCGAGGGAGAGCGTCTTGATGAACGGTCCTGCGGATTTGGCGATATGCATTATCTGCGAAGGTGGCATCTTCGGGAACGGTCGCACATCAAGGTCCGTCCAAAGCTGGCCGTCGAAGACGAGTCCCATCCATGACTTGCACACCTATCGAGTCCAGTGCAGGAAAAAAACCAAAAGTGTCACCACACCGTTTCACTCAAAGTCAGGGGTTGGAGCGTAAACTCACCCTACTCATCCTAACGAGTTCCCTAACCCCCTGCTCGCGCCCCACCCATCTATTCTTAGACGACCCCGCCTTATGCACCGTCCACCTACCCTCGCCCATCCGCCTTACATGTTCCTCCTCCCTCCCATGCACCAAACACGCAAAAACGTGGAGCCGCACCTCGCGCGGCAACATCTCCTCGAACGCACTCCTCAGCTTCTCAGGCTTCTCCTCAAACGCATTCCTCGGCTTGCTCTCCTGCTCCACAGCCACAGCCTTGACGGGGAAAGTCAAGGCGAGAGGTAAAGGCACGAAGACGTCGCTATGCGTGAGCGAGGGCGAGAGGGGAACGAGATCGAGAGCGGAGACGAGTGGGAAGGGAGAGGAGTAGGAACGGCCTTTGCCTTTGAGGTTGAGGGGGAATGCGGATTCGCGCGTGGGGCGGGGGATATGCCTTTGAACTTGGGATGTGGATATGGATGTGGATGTGGATTGGGAGGAGGGGTGGGTTTGGATGGGCGGGTAGTAAGATTCCGCGACGGGCAGTTCTTGAGCCATAATCTGCTCGATATCGACATTAAAACAGTTAGGGATACTGCTCGATGGACTGGGCGAATTTGAGTGGCCGCCATCCCTATCCCTATCTGACCTCCGTCTCCAAGGCGTGAAGCAACCGACTTCACAAGCCTGGATCGAATCAAAGTCAAAGTCGAATCTCCCGTCTACATACGGTGAAGGAGAGGGTGTAGCGGAAGGGGAGGGCGTAGGACTGTTGGTGGTGATGGCAGAAGAGGGCGATTGATCCCCGCGCTTGAAGAGCTTGCGCGCGAGTGTAGACGGGCCTCTAGTATTAGCAGAAACGGAGGTGAGACGCATCCTGACGCGGGACACGGATCGTGCGGCGACGGAATGCGTAGAATGCATAGAAAGATTAGAGAGCGATCTGCGTCTGGAGGGCATCCGGATGAGGACTGGCATCGGGTTCGGAGTGTTGTCTTGTGCTTGTGCTGGAGAGGGGGTGACGGGAGACTGAGATTGAGCCGTCGTGGTCTCCACGGGACTAGGATCTTGACCGGTCGTTGTGGCGGTGGTGTAGATAGAGCCGAAAGAGGACGGACCTGGGTCGTTGGAAGAAGAGAACGTGGATGGAGAGCCAGAACCGTACATATCGTCGTAGCTGAATTCGGTGGGCGAGAACGTCAGAGGGGGAAGAGTCGGCGGTAGATCTCTGCCTTTGCCTTTGCCTTTGTCGCTGGTGGTGGTGAAAGGGAGGTCGTCATCTTGGAGGGACATAGACATGGAGATGTCGTGTGTTGGGTGATAGGATCCGAAATCGGGGTCATGAGAGGTGAAAGGGGATGATGCGTCGGGTGATGTCACGGTAGGATGGGTGAAGCCTGCCTCGGAATCGAAAGACATGGAGAACAGATCCGCATGTTCTTCGTCTTCTTCGAGAGCCCCCCTAGCTGCTCTAGAGACTCCCTTTCCCTTGTCGATAGCGATTGGAGACGAAGGCGAGTCGGCAGACGAAGAGGAAGAGGAAGATGGTTCGTTAGGGGTAGGGGGCGGCAGAGAGACTCTGGGACCGTCCGAGACGACGTGCTCGAGACTGGCCGTCGAGGTAGAGAAGTCGCCGTCCATGTCTAAGCTACTGGGACGGGCAACAGAGGAGGCCTGAGGGAGAGAGAGAAGAGGGCTTTATAAAGGGAAAGGAGGCGCTAGACAATCGATGTCGCACGTCCAGCTCGTGGCCTGAGCCGCGAGGAATAGGAGCGAGCCAGCGAAGTAGCAGCCAGCAGCGAGATAAGTACCACAACTGATTATCGCTGTCGGAGTACTTAGAGCAGAGGATGAGCACAAGCCTACATCTATGTCCTTCAGCAGCTCCGCCGGCCCCATTACAAGACCCTCCACTCCAGTTCCCACGCACTCACTTCGGCCATCCGTACCGAACAATATCACATCATGTCCTTGCTCTGAGCGACGAGACATCCGGCCAACTCAGCATTCGCCTCTTGACAGCGTATACATCGTTTAACGCGGCAGAGCAATTGCACGAACAATTAGAGCATTCACAGCGCGAGCAAACGTATAACACACATCGACAAGAAGCAAAGAAAAGCAGGGTACTAATGGTATTGAGCAACAAAAGTAAAAACAGCGTCACCAATATGGAAAAAACGTCGAAAGGACAGCGCAGGTAGAAGGAATCGCAGAGGAAAAAGAAGGAGAATCGAGCGACCATAAGGATAAACAGAAGATGCGAGGTCCAAAGAAAGAGCGAATGGTACACATCCACATTTTACGACCAAAAAAAGCGTAGCCTATAGCGGAAAGGGATTGAAAAGCAGACAGCACATACACGCGAGCAATTTAGAGGCCAAGATGTTGAAGCCGAACGTTAGGTACAGGAATTGAAAGTGAGGACGGATGGACGGATGGGGGGAACAATGTCCCCTCGGTAGAACGTGTGGCAGTCGCGGGCGCGTCTCTGGCGTGCGGTGCTTCAAGAAGGTTATGGAATAGTCGAAGACGGGATGTACCCCGCATCACGCGACGCGAACACGCGCAGCGAGGAGAGGTCTCCTCAGGCAGCGTTCTTCGGGTTCTCCTTCGCGGTCTTCCAGTTCGCAGTCGCGAGCTTGAACCTACAGTGATGGGCAGCAAGGACAGAAGATGAGATCATATGGACAAAGCTAGCGTGTCAAGAGGGCAGAAAAGCGGCCAAAACAAGAAACTCACCGGTCCCGGTGCTGAATGTCGGGCTCAGTCTCCTTCAGGCGGGCCATCTCGGTCTGCATGAACTTGTTGTACGGGGAGAGCTTCTTGCGTCCACCACCGCCGGTAGACTTGGCTGAAAGACGGCGGACGATGTGAGCAATAATAATCAAACGGCAACGACGAAGAGAGACGCACTCTTCTTGGGCTTCTCAGTGTCAGCCGCCTTCTTTTCGCTAGCACGGGGAGCCATTGCGTGAGTGTGTTGCGGGCTGAACCGGCCGGTCGCGCAGACACGAGAGGACGCGAACGAAAAAGACGCGTTCGACCCCAAAAAGGAATGTTGAACGACGCGAGCGCGAGGGTGACGAGGGGGGAAACAGAGACGCGTTAGCGGACGAGCGGGAGGAACGACGATGAGCGAGCGACTAGGAAATGTAAACGGGGGGACTCACGGGAGAAAAGCTGGGTGGGGCGCGAGTGGGCGGGTGGTGGTGGGGAAGAGGAGAGGAGGGTTCGAGTTAGGGGGAGCGCGAGCTGGCCCATTCAAATACTCTCAGCACCTATTGTCGATCGAGATCTCCTCTGCCGCACGCCTGCCGGGCCTCCGGTCACCCCACTCGTGCCCCGCCTCCTACGGCGCACCCCGCCCACTCGTTCCAGCTCGCATTTTTCAGCGCACATCCCTCCGCAGTACACAAGCAACAGCACTGGGAGAGTTTCAGCCCCAGAGGAAAGTGGGACGAGCGTTCGAGGCCGAGGGAGGACGTGCCCCGTACCCCGGACGCCGGCGTCCGCCACTCCTCCCAGGGGTCCCAGCAGTCAACCGGAAGATGCCAGGGCGCGGTTCGCGTCTCGCGACGCGTCTTTGCAGCGTGCTCTCGAACGCGGGGCAACTCGGGTCCCGTTGTAGTCAATTCACTCCAGCAACACCGATACCGCTAAGGTTGTCCACCTTATCTCGCCCTCATGCAGTTCTTTTTTTTTGCCATGCCCCTCGGTCTAAGCACTTACGAACCGGCATCGCTGAATACCCCGATTTCTTTCTCTCGCGGGTACGTAGCGACTTGGGTCACGCCTCACGATCAACAAGCCAGGCTCAGTGCACGGCCCAGAGGGCTATAGTCAACGTTTTGGTTAACTCCCTCTGTAAATAAGCCCCCACCAGCGTGACCCTGCTCGTTGATCTGGGATCATTTCGCGGGACACCAGTCCCACGAACTGGCCCTAGGCCCTACGAGGCATATAAGCCCGACCGCCTGATCATCAAGCCATTGAACTGAGTGCTAATGGATTCATTAACGGTCAATACTCGAAAGTGGATATATTCACGCTCATATCTCGAACAAGTCCCTCGCATCCTCGGTCCTCACGAAACCACCACCGCGTCCGACGCCGCGCCCGCCACTCCCCGCCCCACACCCGCGATCCCCTCGACGATACTACTCCCACTAACGATCCCCGTCGTCGCAATCAAGAACTTCCTCCCTATATCAGGAAAGCGACAAAGCAGCAAAAAAAGAAAACACCCGAAGACGACGACGAGTGCGGACACGGCCGAACCAGCGCACGGGGACAAATCCATCAACACAGAGCTTACGAAGAGGATGGGATGGTCCAGGGCGGCGGCCCAAAGAAGTAATTCCAACGACGAACCTTGATTCTGCCGACCCGCCCATCGTAATGCCGCGATCTCTGTATACGTGCATCCACCGAGGAAGAACACCACGGTCGTCGAGGTCTGCTCCCGCCTAGGCACTGCGATTCGCCACCCCACCCACCGGATAAGCGATTCATCAGTTAGTGTTCACTTTTTTTCGCGCGCACGGGCGTTTCGAATAATAGACGAAGACGAAGACAAAGACGTACTTGATGCAACGGGCGACGGTCCACCCACATCCCCACCCACGATGCCCTTCTGCATGATATCCACCGTCTCGCCTGGGATACTGCCCACCGCGTCCTCGAAGCCTTTCCAGCCCACGATCGGATGCGCCTGCACCTTTCCTCCCACCGTCGACTTTGCCGTCTTCCTGTCCGCACTCTCATCCCCTTCACCACCACCATTTGTGCTACCGGACGACGTACCCGCTTTCTCCTTGACGTTCGCCGGGTTGCTTACCACGCCGCCTTTCTGCGCTATGCATTGGACGAGACGGATGCTGATGGGCGAATACCCGGAGTAGACGAAGCTGATATCGTTCTCGAGTTCGTCTAGAGATTCGGAGCCCTCGATGATAAGGCGAAGAGACTTCCGGAGCGGGACGTAAGGGTATTTAGAGGCTACGAGGGCGGCTGGCGCTGAAGGCGGTAGGGGGTTCGGGAGCAGAATGCCCAAGGATGGAGAAGACAGGGACAACAGGAGCGGAAGGAAATTATAACCATATGTCTGACGTGCATAGGTCAATATAATGTACGTGATCATAGAGAACTGAGCGATACTAACCTGCAAAATCTCGCGCTTGATGTTATCCAGCGCCTTGCTCTTGATACCACCGGCGGTTATACTAGCCAGACACAGCAGTCTGACAACGACCTGCATATCCGCGCCCTGGGCAAGCAGGTCCTCGATCGCGGTGATCTGCCCTGGAATATCATACGAAGCCAGGAGATCTGCAATCGAGTTAGCTGAAATCGAATGGGTTCGAGGACGGGGAGACCCACTCTGCTGTATCTCTAGCGACTTGTTGAATACTTCCGACCGGGTGACAGGCATAATGATCTCTGACAATCCAGTGTCTGTCGCATGCAATGCATAGGTCAGCCCAGCGCCAAAACATGAAATGGTGTCTGACCACTCACGCAGCCTAAGGGACTGATGCTCCGTCTGCAGACTCCCCAATTTCCCCACAAAATCTTTCAATTGGCTCACGCTCTGTGCCTTATGTCTCGCCTATCAGAGCATACATGTCCCAGGCACTGCAAGGTAAGTCATGGCCGAAGCAGAAAGCAGAAAGATCCAACGAACCTTGAAATCCTCGTCTAGCCTGTGAGCAATCCTATTCAGTCGCTTACCGACGACCGCGAAGTTCAGATCGCGAAGTTCCGCCAGAATAGGGTCGTTCGCGGCCGTCAAGTGATGTTTCCTCTTCTTTTCCTTCGCGAGGGCGTGGGCTGGCGCTGTTGATGCTGCCGTAGAAGCGGACGGCGATGTGGAAGGGCCAGGAGGGTTCGCAGGCGCGTTGAGGAGCGACACGGGGACTTCTACGTGGGCTTCGAGCGATTATGTGAGAAGATGGACATGGAGGCGAAGGCGGAGGCGGAGAAGAGTGTGACGTACAGTTCTTGATCCCGACGACTTCGTCGATGAGGCCTTGATATGTGAGTTGTGTCAGGAGCGGGGTGATCATGTCCACTTTTCGGTCGAGCACGATCAGAGAGTCGAATTTGTCTGAGATGGTCATGGTGCTGTCGGGTCCTCCGTTCACGTTTTGAGAGGTTTGTCGGTTGAGCAAGGTAGCAAGACGCTGAACGAGCCAAAAGAAACATCAGGACACAAGCGGGGTTCAATGGGGACGGACTCACCGCAGCGCTGTCTCCTTTGCCCAATATTCGAGGGAATATACCAAACAGCTTCTGCAGCGTATACAATGCTTGTGCAGAGTCGTACACCGCCGTCTCATCCCCGTCCTTCTCGCAAAGTCAGTCAAACAGCGATGCTCAAGTGTATCGAACAACACGCACCACCCATATCTCCTTGAACGCCTGCTCATTCTCCAACGAAAGCACATCGTCCGCCAGAGGGATGAACTGCAAATTATAAGACGAAATCGTCACATCGCCCAGCACACCCTCCTCTTCCAGCACCCTGCTGACAAGAGTCGACACACGGGGTACGAGTAATAGCGTATACGTGTGCGTCTTCCCCTCCCTCGAATGCCGCTTTATATGATCTATACTTGAGAATGGTTTGTTCATGGAATGACGGTCTTTAGACCCCTGAGCGGTGAAGCGGGGACGTACCAGCGATGATCTTCACCCATTTGATCTTTGGACGACAGAGGTATACGATGTTGGTCGAGACGGCGGAGAGGGGGCCACTCTCTAACCAGAACATCTTGTCCACCCCATGATGCTGCCCGGGATTGAATGCTCATGTCAGTTTCATTGATACTGTCAAGCAGTGAGCTCTGCGCACCTGAAGCAGGGAGACCTCCGTCACCAAGCTCAGAGGACCGGCCAACGAAGGGTCCAACACAAGAGTCTTCGCACCATTGACCTAGCATATTCCGTTAGCATTCGGCCGGATAGTGCGGTACGGGGTGGTCGCGGTAGACATACGGAGTTCAAAGCGTGAATGAGCGAGGTGCGTGCAAGTTCTTTCAAGGGATTGATATCTAGAAGCTCTGCCGAGTCCGAGTCCAGCCTAGAGGCCTGTTCTTCAGATACAATCGTAGATGCGGCCATCGTTAGAGGAGAGTCACGTACGATACAGGTCGCGTACTCTGTACCGTGAGAACGTCTGGTTCTTGGGTGTTCGAACTTCGCCACACCGACGCCACACACTTCCCCTAACCGCTGAGCAATGAATTCCAATAAGATTGTGTGTCTAGAGATACATATTGCCGCTAATATACACTTCCCCCAACCATCCGATTATTATAAGGTAACGTTCATATATCCACCACACCACAACAGTCATAAGATCAAACCGAGTTCCTCCGCGCACTCTGCCCCTTCTTCTTGCGTTTCGACGCAGCATCTTTCCCGTCTCCATAGCCCGACGGTAACTTGCCCTCCTCCTCAAACTTGGCCAACATCTCCATCGCGGACGTGTATCCTTTTTGCTGTATCTGCTCAAACAGTGAGAATTGCAGGGTACCGAACTAGAATAGACGTGTGTCAGCTTGAGAGCCAAGGAGTTTCAGGTGTATAAGTGGAAGAGAGGTACGCACCTCCTGGACGGGCATTTGCATGTACAAGCATCCACGAGCGACTTTGGCTTCCTCAAGAGTACGTACACTCGAGACACTAAAGTAGAACAGTGAATTTCGGATCAACGCACAAGTTGGAAAAAAAACATACTATGCTAGTCGACTCTGAATCTCAGCAATGGGAGGCACGGTCCTCGCACTTGAGAAAGGGTTCCAGCGATTAATTAGAAGCCACCATCCTGACACCGTATCGCCAAAGTTACGTGGTGAATTGTCGTCAATCTATAAGGCCAGGTGAGCAAAGGTAGGACAGTGAGATATGACACTGAAACTCACCGAACCGACGTCGACAGCGAATACAACTTTTGGCCCCATCTCAAACATAGTTGATACCGGCAAGTTATCGACTATCCAACCAACCGTAATGAGCTTCTGCAATGAACCCATATGAAGAGTTAAGAACTCACGATAGCCGCCATCGACAAGCATGTTACCGTTATCACAGAGCGGAGGAAGGATACCAACGAGAGTCATGGAGGCACCTAGAAGCGACCACCATAGTTTAGCGATGGAATCGCTCAGCCATCGACAAGGGTTGAACTCACGGATAAATCTCCAGGCATAACCGGTCTCGTGGAGCTCCATCCTAGAAGCGTTGATATTTGTAGAAACACAGAAAAAGGGGAGCCACATGTCCTCGATGTGAAGGTCGTAGAATGACTGCCATGGAGGAACATCAGCATCCGTTTCCCCAACTATACAGCGAAAGACAAACTTTGTATATGGCTCGATTGAACTCGTGACCCTGTAAGGCTAGCTTCAGCATCTGGGACAAGCGAAAGACGAGACTGACGAGCACGTACAGTGGTGTAAGCAACAAGAGGATACGTGACATCAGACAACATTCTCCAAATGTTGCCCAGCCTAGCACTGGCCTGTTTTGCGCGACCAGCGCTGGATATGATGTCGCCTTCTCTGGCATACAGACCACCAATGAAAGAACCAATGCTGGTGCCACCGATGTGGTCAACTGGTATACCGTATTCTTCCAGTGCTCGCAATGCTCCCTACAATTATACCGTTAGGACAGATGTAAACGTGATGCAAGAACATGTCAACGTACCAGATGAGAAAGACCTCTAGCGCCACCGCCACCAAGGACCACACCGACTGAAGTACCGCATATTCTCCGAGCAAGTCGAGCAAAATCGTTCGAGTGTGGTGGGCGTGGTGGGCGTACTCCAGCACGCGTTCCACGATATTTTTGTAATTCACTTTGGACCCTGTCTTTCACCTTCTTGAGCGCCGCCACGGCTGCTGGGTCTTGGGGTGTCGAAGGTATCGGCCTGGACTCTGGGACTTTAAGGCCCTGTCATGGTCGTAGTGAGTTTAGAGCGTTGTCGCAATAGCGAGAATAGTTACCGGAAGTTCAACATGAATGTGTTGGTGTATCCAAGGACGAGTCTATGGAATATGTGTTAACGATAGCTCAGCAGTATGGCTGTGAAAACGGAGACTCACCTTGAGCCACTCCCGGGTGGAACCCGGTACCACAGACCGATCAGGGTGAAGGAGTATCAGCTCCTTTCGAGCCGTCGTCTTCATCGATAGCAGAAGTCGCTCATACTCCCCAATCGACGGATCCTCGCCCATCCCGAGCACCATCACGCAATCCGCCTAGAGCAACCCTCGCATAAATATCTCGCGGGGAATAAAGTAACGACTAGGACGATAAGTGGTGGACGTACCTGACGTATACATGTCTGCGTCCACGAATTACTGACGACGGAGTCCGCCACATACAGCACTATATCGTACCGTTGCTCCTGATCAGCCAACCAAGCCGCGGTCTTCAACTTGCCCATGCGCGTGAAAGCATGTCGACCGAGCGTGTTGGATATGGACGCTTGGTTGAGGTACGACGTCGGAGTACCGATACTCTCCAATGCGGCATGTAGACGTCGAGCGAACGCTTCGATGGGAATATTCCGAGTGGATGGAAGAATGGCGACTGTCTTTAGTTTGGCGTTATTGCGTCGGAGTTCGGTGGCTGGGTTGCGTGTTCGAGCTATTGAAGCAGTGTCGATCTCGTCGCGAACTCGCGAAGCTATCATGCGCAACAGCCTATAATATACTCGTCAGTCCGAGGCCAGAATTCCTATCATCAGCGAAGAGACGCACAGAGCGGTTGTCTGAGGGTTCCGAGACGAGATGGCATTGAACAGTGTTTGTGGCATGCGAATCAGCTCCGTGTCTCGAATGGCATGGACAGTGTTCCTGCGCGGAGTACTCGTGATAACGTCGATCTCGCCTGCCGTGTCGCCCTGACCGTATTCCGCCTCGATGTTCACCTTGCCTTGTTCCTTCTCGGTGATGGCGCGAAGACGGCCGTTGATGACGATGTAAAAGCTGTCACTGGCATCGCCTGCTCGCCATAGAACCTGTCCGGCGTTGACCTGCACCCAGTCTAGAGAGGCGTCGATCTGAAGAACTGAATGTGATACGTTGATGAGAGTGCATC
The DNA here is from genome assembly GCF_000264905.1 of Stereum hirsutum FP-91666 SS1. Lineage (NCBI taxonomy): Eukaryota > Fungi > Basidiomycota > Agaricomycetes > Russulales > Stereaceae > Stereum > Stereum hirsutum. The sequence goes on from NW_006763143.1 coordinate 1,509,423, forward strand.
ATGATGAGATTAGAGGGACCTACCAAGAGGAGACAGAAGGGAGATGAGACGTTTGGCTAACGTGAGGAGGACGATGGGCTGCTTCTCCAGCAATCTCTCCAGCGCATGATGTGGCAAGAATCCGACATAGGCATCCGTCTTGGCCTGAATGTCGACATAGGAGGCGATGTTGGACAACGAGGCTTAACGTCGAAGGATTAACCTAAGGACTACAGTCTTATTGTAAAGGTCGAACTTACCGAGATAACCAGCGATCCCTCCAGGTTTCACCGTGAACAAATGACGACCCTTCGGACCCCGTTCAGTCGACTGAGGGTTCGTCGGCTTCGATGGTTTCGAGGTCCCCTTCGTCGAGCCGCTGGTGACCGATTCCGTACTAGCGCTCCACAATTCCTCACGCAACAAGTCTGGCTTCGTGTCCGGGGGCGTCGATTCTTGTTTGGCCGCGGCCTTCTCGTCAACTGGCAGCAGGATATCCAAGAATCCCTCGATGACATAGAACAATCCTAGATCGACGCCCCTTAGAAAATGAATGGTTGCAGTTGAAAATATGGAAAGGCCTACCCGTATTTCTCTCTCCTGCACGAGCGAGGTAGGACCCGGCGGAGAAGAACAGAATCTCAACCTCATTGTCCAGGCCACTCAAGTACCCGCCGTTCATAGTGAGCGACGACGAACCACCAGTCATACTTGACTGGTCGTCAGCCATATCCAGAAGCGACAAAGAGCCAAAAGAGGAGGGATACGCCATCCCACCGCGTAGACCATGTCCATCGACGGCCGAAACCGCTGGCGAAGCCTCCGCTGAGCCATCTCCACTCATCGGGGGCTGCAACAGCCCAATCGACACCGCAATGCAACTCATAACTTCCTCCCGAAGATCAAAGTCCTCTCCCGGAGTGAGGTGCTCAGACTGATTGAGTGCCGTCGAAGCTTCATTCTCGAGAGAAATGTCGCGTCTGAACTTCGGTGCCTGCATGTAGCTGAACTGTCGAGGGAGCCTGTATGTGTCGTTCGAGTGGTTCGTCGAGCTGAGCAGATCTCCGGCCTGTTGGAGGTGTCGATTCGAGCGTGCGCGCATCGTATCGAGGAACTTTGGCGATGGGCGTTTAATGGCGTCGGGCGTTCTGGGCTTCATCGCCTCTGGACTTTGAGATAACTTGAATATCGACTGACTGCGATCGAACTTGCGTGGGCCTCCTGGGGATAACGGGGTGGATGACGAGGTGGTAGTTGACGTTGTGGTCGAGGGCGTATGGCCAACGTGGCTGAAGTAGTCGCTGGGTTCAGCAGGGGCGTCGAACCGCTGGCGCAGTTGCTCCATACCGCCACCTTCGAAGAATGAAGGCGGAAGGGGATGGCAGGCGATGTCGTTTATGGCCTTCTCGGTGCGCAGAACCTCGGTGGTCAGACCAAGATACTGATGTGCGGCGTTGAACGTCACGCGTGAGAACCGGGTCATGATAACTGCAATTCCAACCCGTTAACCTACTGGCTAAGTTATTTCAACGAAAGTAAATACCTTGAACAATGTGGGCCGTAGCCTTTGGAAACTTCTTCGTCAACCTACGGAAAGCCTCTGCCGGAATCACAGCCAACGTCGAGTCCTCAGTCGCCCGTGCCACAGTTCCATGATGGATCTGATGCGGATGGAGAGAGGGCATCTTGCGCTGCTGACCCCGTTGTGGATACGAAGGAGCAGGAGTCGATCGGCGCTGGGGCGTGGACGGAGCACTCGACGTACGGCTACGAACAGAGGGGGACCGCAACGCTGCCACAGTGGGCGAACGCAGGGTCTGAGTACCATCCGAGTCTACATCGCTTGCATTAGGAGAGCGTGGGCCCGTGCCCGTGATAGTGGGTGTCGGTGACGCTGCTCCCTCTCCTGCGAGGATAGTCGACCCAGAAGACGAAGCGACAGATGGCGAGCGACTACGAGCAGCCGTTTGCCCAGGCAAACTAAGATCGAAATGCGAAACGTCCGAATTCGCGCGGTTGAGACGTGTACGGACAGCGGAGGGGGGCATCGTCAGCCCGTCGTTATCCAAGTCGGTCTCAGTGTCCATCCCTGGTTCGGCCGCGGCGCTGATCTTGACGTCTTCGGTGAACAGGCTGAGAATGGTGAAGAGACTGGAAAGGGTGCCGCCGCTGCCGACTTCGTTCATGAGTTCGTAACCGTTCATGTCCTCGTTGTCCCATGATCCGCTTTGCGACTCTTTCTGCTTTCCACTGGGTGCGAAGACTTGGACCGTTCCATCAACGACGCAGTAGAAACTCTTGTCCTGGTCAAGGGACAGACTATCCCCAGCAATCAATCGTCTCGTCTGCAGATGCCTCGCCAATTCGTGGAAGACCTGAAATTACCACCCTGAATCAGTCATAACGGTCACAAAACGAAAACACAGGGACACCCCACTCACCGGTTTCTCCAAGAATCCAAAAACCCTAACAGCCTGCAAGAACTCGTCCAAATAGTTGTGAAACGCAGGTGGAGGGTCCGTGGTATTAACGTCCGGATGTAAGGCCTGCGCATCCGGCTTCTCTAATGGTTTCTCTACGAGGTTCGCGTAGGAGTTCAAGTAACGGAAACGGATCCAGTAATTGAGGGCCACTCCGGAGAGGACGAACATGATGGCGAAAGACCAAAAGTTGAGCTGTGGCCCACCAAAATTCGGTTCGATATCCCATATACATATACACACGTGAAGAAATGAGACGCACCGTCAATGTCATTGAGTAGGATAGAATGAAATATATGAGCCTTGGGATAGTGATGGTCACGAACGCCACAGCCCATTGTACCCAGGACAAAAGGTACACTGTCCACTCAAATGATAAATCACATACAATCAGCACAACACATTTCAATCAACACAGAAAGACCATACGACTACGTACGTATAACCCAAAAGAAAGCAGACAAGAACGAAACGACAGGATGCCTGTCCGCACCCGCTCCATACTCCGACATCGATTCCAAAGCAGCCTGAGCAGTGGTCGTCACAGTAGCGATAGCCGTAGCAGCAGTCTGAATCCCCTCGAGTTGCAGGGAGGACTGAGCCATACTCGATAATCGGCGGCGGGCCTTTTATAAGTGCACCAGCAGGACCGACGACCGTACGTACAACAGTAGACCCGGGGAAGGTAATGATAGCTACACAAGTCGGCTCGTTGTAACTTTTGCAGGAAACTTTGACGAAAGACGAATTTGACGCCGACGCGCAAATGCCAAAGACGCGTTGCTTGAGGGATCACATGACGTCAGAACAGCGAACGTTGCTCGCTCGGAGGATCGGACCGGAGTCTGTTCTGAATTCTTTCGATTTTGTGAGGTTTACGATTGGCTGCCCCCCATTCCCTTTCTCGCGCCCCCTCCCTCCGAATGCCTCGCAAGTTCTAAGACTAATTGTACTAAGCACTTGACCAACAAGCCCTACGAACGTGCGCACCAGATGGACCGATAAGCAACGTCGCGCTCCCACAGACTCGACTCGACTCGCTCTAGGCAATGCGAGTAAAGCAAAGCATGTACAAGTATATATTTCTGAATCTCCCATTCCGAAGAACCCAAATCCCCAGTAGCAGCCCCTGCCCCAGAATTGCAACAGACATTGGTACATACACAACTCCTCCCGGAATCTTCCAAGAACAACGAAACACGAGAAACGAAAACAACGGACCCCAACGCACATTCGATGTGCGCCACCAGACCGAGACCGAGACTGATCACAAAAAATGACAGAGACAGAGACAGACTGGAGAAGAAGAATGGCAGAAACAAAACAGGGGGACAGAAACTGGAAAAGGAAAAGGGGAAAGAAAGAAGAGTGGGGAAGGAGGAGAAGAACAGAAGAACAGAACAGGCGGAGCGAGAGCAGCAGGGGTATATACAAAAAAGAACACGAACGATATAGCATATATTAATATATACGTATATACGAATAAACAATTGAGATTGAGATTCCCCTCGGAGCCAGGTCCACCCGAATGGGTAACCTTGCACAAAAGGGAGACGCGAAAGAGCGGGAGATCCGGGAGAGTTCAGGTGGAGGGGTTCGAGATGAGAACGAAGCGAAGGAGGTGAAAAAGGTACGGTACGGAGGAAGCCTGAAGAGACGGTCAGGGTCGCGAAGGACGGAGGAAATGGAGAGGGAGAGATTAAAATCCGAATAATCTGAATATGAGGTAGAGGAAAGATCCAACGAAGCGAATGGCGGAAAGACCGGCACTGCAGAAGATCAACATGTTAGTGAGTTAAAACAGGTGAAGGGGGGACAGCATCGAAGAGACTGAGACGTACAGAGCGAAGAAGAGGAACGTGAGATATGGGTTGAAGTTCGAGTCTGTCGACGTCTCGATATGGTCGCTAACCCAGGTCGTGAACGCCGAAGAAGTAAACACAACGATCATCAACCTGCAAGCCGCGCCCACACCCAGTCCAGTCAGCACCACCCAAAAGACAAAAACTCTCAGAGCCACGTCGATAAAAAACGTACATATTCGTCCCAACCCACGCCAACACGACATTCGTCCTACTATTCCTATCATGATCCGCCTGCTTCGTCTCCGCGTCCCGATGCTCCTTCTGCTCCGGAAGCTTAACCTGCAATGCCGAGCGCGACGCAGCCCACAGTTGGTCGACGTCCTCCCGTTGGGTGGGAAGCTGAACCTCCATGATCTCCTTACCGTCCTTGCCCTCGATCTTCTTCGCGCCTCCGAGGTCCTTGGCTGCGCCGTTGTCACCTTTGGTACCCCAGGTGACGTCGTGCAGGTTGCACATCGCGTACATCATGAGGATGTTGACATCTAATTTTTAAAAAAATGCAATGTCAGGTTAAGTCTCAGCGTGCTTAGGGTGTGAGTGAAGGAGGGTGTGCTTACAGCTAGGCAACAAGAACATGTATTGTATGAACGACGTGAACATATGCCATGGCTCGAAATGCATGAACGACGCGACGAAGTACAACCCATAAGTCGCAGCAATAGAAATCACGAGCTGCTGCAACGCTTTATTCTTCTCGACCAACCTACACATCCACCCCGAGGACATCAGTACGATTAAGAAGAACAGCGGCGCCGCGGGTCACATTCTGAGAGAGTGAAAAAAGCTCACTCGGGGAAATCTTTCCATCCGGCGACCGTGTGAGGGACAGCGAGGTAGATGGTATATCCCGCACAATAAAGCGTGATGATATTACAGAGCCCGAAAAGGATCATGGCGATCGAGTACGTCCATTTAGAACCTTGAGGCCGATTACCGAGCGAACAGACGATGATCACGAACAGCAGGGCGATATAGAGCTAGTCGAACGCGTTTTTGTCTCGTCAGTGGGCGAAGTAAACTACCTGCATAGGTAAGGTGCGTTACCTTTAGGAACACTTCGAACACGTCTGTGCCTGCACCTTTGCTCAAGAAGTTGAACGCATCTGTGTCACTGTCTGAAGTTGCCGAGGAGACCAACTGAAAGAAAAGGAGGATATCAGCGTCAGCACAGCTCAAAGTATCAGTATCACAGCGTTCTGCGCCGCAGACATTGTCAGCTGAACATCAAGACTCACGAAGAAGAAAGCCAAGTAGAAGTTTGCCAAAGACGTCCATGTGAACAACAACTGAACAGCATTGTAAATGAACTCGATCTAAAGCAAGCAACAAAGTTTCCCAGTGGGTCAATTGGCGTACTCGGACACAGCCTTTGTATGTTGTGTGAAGAATGCTACATACCTGCAGCAGGAGCATGCGGAAAGGGTTCTGTCCGGATGTCCAGATTCTCCAAAAGAAGACCGTAGCGTGAACCGAAGCAAAGAGGGAGCCGTTGAGCCACCGACGACGTTGGGAGATGAATTCGGGAACAGAGTTGGGCACGTCCGTGGCTGCTTTCGCGCTCTTGACATACTTCAACCTATATGACAGATATAAAGTTAGATCGATATTCCTGGAAATACGGATATAAGGAGACATACACCCAGCCTTCCCGCTTCTTCGTGACGATCTCGAAACAGAGGATACGGTCCTCGGCGAGGTACATGTTGCGTTCTGATCGGGTCACCTTGTTAGCATCCGGACCTCGAGGACGAGTATCATTCGTGACATACCGAACAGGCCAGCACCATCAGCACCACCGCCGTGCAAGGTCTCACCCTTGAAATACGAAGCGAGAGGGCCCTTGCCGTCAGGACCGTTCTGCAACGCCCGGTAACGGTATGCACTGAATGCACCGGGCAACACGCTGATGTATCCGAAGACGCTCTGCAGGTCCTGTCAGTTGCAAGAACCAACGGGAGTTATGTTTTTGGTGAGAACACGAACCTCAAGAGGTTTATCGAGAATGTTCGACATTTTATACTGTGGCGACACAAGTCAGCGACGTCCGCATGTTCCGGCAATCAGGTAGATCGTCACCTCAAAGTTCTGAGATGCGGCGAGCGGGCTGAGGAGGATATCGGAGCAGCCTCGTCCAGTCTCGACACAGATCCTGTGCACCGATAAGTGTCACGGACAAAACAAGCCGACAACAGTCGGATAACTCACTCTCCGCATGCACCTCCTACGTTCGAGTGCTTGTCGAAGCCTAACAACGAAACGAAAGTGTGAGAATCTAATTTGTTCCCATCAAAGTACGACACGTACATTTCCAGAGTTCATAGATCGATGTTCCGGTGGGTTTTGTCCCGACGTCAAGGAGAACACAGACTGTCGCAAGCGGGTCAGGTCCACCGCTTTCAGCAGCGACAACAAGCCGCGCACGCACCATTGGGCTTGATCAAGGGGCCAAAAGCGTTGAAGAACCATCTGTGGCTGTTGAGCTTCTTCTTGTTCGCCTCCTTCAAGCAGAAGATGACCTGAACAGGGCATGCACCCGTCGACACTTCGCCAGTGGCGGAGACGACGACATTGGAGGTGTATCTGATGGACCGGGTTAAGTCGAACTCATAGGACGTCAGGAGGTATTAAGGCTCACTCGAAGATATGCGCGGTGACATCCTTGGTTCCGACGTGGTCCTTCGCGATACCCTCCTGGTAACAACCCATCTGTTGCACGGCGTGAGTAGCAGTCACGAGTTGCAAGGGGGAACCAATGACGCACGAGGGAAAGCACTTGAAGGGTCCGCTTGTTCACTTTGTTACGACCGTCGGACACAACACAGACAACGACCTTCTTCCATCCTTCGGGTCCCCACATCTTCGAACGATTGCGACCACACAAATGTGCGATATTCTTGATGACGCTTCACATCCCGACGAAACAGATGAGAGCGGAGCAAGAAAGATGGGCCACAGCCAGACTCACGCATTCATGGTCCGGGTGAACAGTACTTCGTCTTCATTATACATGGTCATGACGACGAAAAGTTCCGTCTGGCGGCCATACAGATACGGCCTCAGGAAATATTTCGACCGCATGAAATCGTCGGGGTCGCACGTCGCGGCCGTGTACCGCATCTTGTTCATCTCGTCTGAGGTGTTTCCTTTCGGAACGATATGCGACGGGACCTGGACGTCCAAGACGAGATTCCCGTCCTGAAGCTCGACATGACGCACCGAACGACGCTTCATGAGCTTCTCCCTCGCCGCGGAATACCCGCCCGTGCTTTGCTCTCGAAGCATGGGCGCCGGGTAGGGTTGTGCCGACGGAGGATAATTGGGCTGTGCGGCGTTGTTGTAGGGCATCATGGGGACGGGGGGCGCATTGTGGACGTTGACTTGGCTCATCTGGTAACCACTCTGGGCGTACGGGTCGAGGTGGGCTTGGGAGCCATAGTGACTGGACTTGTAGGAAGCGTTGTCCCAGTTCTGCTCGTGTTCGGTCTCGTAGGATTGTTGGTGTTGCGGAGTGGGTCTCGCACAGTACCCGCCGGTGGAGGGGTATACTTGACCGACACCAGTGCCAGCCTGGGGGTATGATTGTTGTTGTTGGGGATAGTAAGGATCGTTGGGAGCGTGGTACGCCATGGTATCGAAGCCAACGAGATTAGCACGGGGTGATCGACTTGATTGAGGGAGTGATGAAGTGAAAAGAGTGAAGCTAGGCAAAGACCTAAGTAGTTAGCCTGAGGGGAACCGTCGAGCTCGCTGGGCTCGACTGAGAGAGAGGACGGCGATGCCGCTGGGGGTGACGAGGTGGAAGAGAGGAAGGATGAAGAGGGCCGTGTGCACAGCGGATAGCCGACTAAAGCTGCTCATGCTTGGAACGCGTTTCAGCCGCAAATCTGGGCCGAAAAGGGAAAGCCGTAGGCACGCCGCAGCACTTCTTTGGGAAATTTGGGCGTAAATTTAGCCCAAGCAGGGACGCAGTGGCCCCTCCGAGTCTCCGACAACGTTCCGTTCGCGACGCCCGCGATCGTTGTTGGGACGGCGGCTGGGCGTGGCCGCGGAGGGTAAAGTCATGAGAAGAATCAAATCTCGATATCATTCGTGTGTTTATGTATACATGAGGTTTCTACTTGACGTCGATACAGAAAACCAAGGCTAAACACGCTGCGAGTGACGTGAAACCCACGAGAATGGGCATGCGACTGAGGACCATTGCCACGCCACTGCGAGGATGGACGGGAAGATGGGCTGATGAAGTAACGTTCGGGGGCATAAGTGTGCGTAGCGAACGAAGAGGAACTTCCATCCATCTAATAGTCGTCTTCCAGAGCAACCACTAGCCAAGCTGGGTGAGGAAGTGGAGCAGCAGGTATGGTTCATGGGTGATGGGCATGGGGAAAAGACGTCAGAGCGTTCGAATAGAACCGGAAGGAGCAGGGAAACCGAGGTCAGCGAGCCGGATCAGGAGCGGGTGGCAGAGCAGTGCATGAGAGCGTTCTGCAGGAGCGATATTGAGGCTGAGGACCGCGGTGGCTCACGAGAGTGGGAACGTGATGAAGCTCGAGCGCGCACACCGGAAAGCACAGCGAGCACGGGCGGATACCAAGGCCCAAGCGTGATTGTCCCAAGCTAGAGGCGGTCGAGTACAAAGAAGACCACAAGCGGCGACAGAACTGCCGGTGCAAGCTCGGGTAGATAGATCAGATGCATACAGCTGCCGAGCCGTGACAGCGCTCGCAGAAAAGCAAGAATAAAATTGAGACGGTCAGACCATTTGCGATGGCGCCAGGGCAGACACACCGATGCATAGCTCGCTGTGGGCTGAGGGGGCTGAACGGATGTGGTCGTGGCTGGTGTGGGGAGAGGAGCAAGGCCGAAGTGGGAACAAGACGAGACGCGATTGTGAGATGATGCAAAAGCGGAAGAGACGCCCGCCACGTTGGCTGTGCCTATATAAGGCCAGGTCAGCCACTGCCCGCCCTCAGCCCTCCCGCGACTGCTTGCTCTCTCTTCCTCCCTCCCTCCACCTCCAAGCGTCATATCCCTTTTTCTCCTCCATCGAAATCTCACTACCATCCCAATTTCCAGCTCATATCAATCTGTAGGTTTTCTCATTTTTTATGCTATTTTTTCTTCAACACGCCCGCCGACACCCAACGGCGGCACGTTTTCCGTCATCGAGATCCACCTCGTCTCCCACTCTCCCGATGTTTTACTCTTCAAGTCTCCTGTCGTACCCGACGTGGATTTGCTGTACTGGGCCTCCGAACATACGTACTGTCGAGCATCGATAAGGGCGTCAGGCGACAGGCCATTGTTGACACGAGCGACGCGCTCTGCTCGGCCTGCCAGCGTTTCCTCTTCTCGGTCTCCCTTATCCTGACTATCCCATATCCCATCTCGGCCGCGTCGCTATTTCCAGCCTTTTCTTCCATCGATACCCGCTCTTTATTGTTGTGCGTCGAGCTGATCTTCCTTTCTCTCCCAGCTCTCCCCATCATCACAATATGGCCGATTCGTCATCCCACCGACTCGACCTCCGCGTAGGAGGTAAGTATCGCCTCGGCAAGAAGATCGGTTCGGGCTCGTTCGGTGCGTAAAGTCCGCTCTACGTGATACCACGCCACATCCTTAGCTTCAATTTTATACAGGTGATATCTACCTCGGAATCAACATCATCTCTGGGGAGGAGGTCGCCATCAAGCTCGAGTCAGTCAAGGCGAAACACCCTCAACTCGAGTACGAGTCAAAGGTCTACAAGACCCTGGCTGGCGGTGTCGGTGTTCCCTTTGTCCGTTGGTTCGGTACTGAATGCGACTACAATGCGATGGTTATCGATCTCCTCGGGCCCTCGCTCGAGGATCTCTTCAACTTCTGCAACCGCAAGTTCAGCCTCAAGACCGTCCTTCTCCTCGCCGATCAACTCGTAAGTCCCCGCTTTATCCGCATTCTTCAGTAACGCTCATACCTTCTTTCCCAGATCTCGCGCATCGAGTACATCCACTCCCGCAACTTCATCCACCGTGACATCAAGCCCGACAACTTCTTGATGGGTATCGGTAAGCGCGGCAACCAGGTCAACGTCATCGATTTCGGTCTCGCCAAGAAGTACCGTGACCCCAAGACCCATCTCCACATTCCCTACAGGGAGAACAAGAACTTGACCGGTACGGCCCGCTACACGTCCATCAACACCCACTTGGGTGTCGAGCAGGCCCGCCGCGATGACTTGGAGTCGCTCGCCTACGTTCTTATGTACTTCCTGCGCGGCGCCCTTCCCTGGCAGGGTCTCAAGGCTGCCACTAAGAAGCAGAAGTACGACCGCATCATGGAGAAGAAGATGACGACGCCCACCGACCTTCTTTGCCGCGGCTTCCCTCACGAGTTCGGCATCTTCCTCAACTACACTCGTGCTCTCCGCTTCGACGACAAGCCCGACTACTCCTACCTCCGCAAGCTCTTCCGCGACCTGTTCGTCCGCGAGGGCTTCCAGTACGACTACGTCTTCGACTGGAGTGTCCAGCGTGGAGCTCAGGATGATTCTTCTGCGGGTGCCAGTTCTAAAGCCGCTGGCGGCAGGAGGAAGGTCGTGCAAGAGGAGGAAGGAGGAAATGACCGCCCCAGCGACAGACAGTGAGTGAGCACTATCCGTTCCCTACGGCTTTGGCTCCCCTCATGGATTTCCCTTTTCTTACAGGCTTAGGTCACATACACGCCAGATGCAGCAAGCTGCCCCTGGTGGTTCCGGTCAGCAGCGTGGTACCAGGGGGCGGGACGGTGAACTTTGGTAGATGCTCTCCTGCTAGTCGATATCGTTTGCTTGTGCGCGCCCGGAGTACGACCGAGCGAGGGGGCGGAGGGTAGTGGCAGTGTGTCGTGTTTGGCTCGGTCGTTGATGGTTTCTCGTGAACCATGGTCTCTTGGCGCGGTGGGGGTTCGACGGGAGGAGTAGATGGTCTGAGTATTGGGGGAAGGAGAGGTTGGGGTCGGGTTGGGGCACGCCGGGTTCTTTGGTCTCAAGCATCGCGACCATCTTCATGAATTCGACAGGCCACGGCGCATACGACACTCTGTCTCTACACCTGCTCATGCCCGTTGCTCCATCTCATAATTCCAAGGTTCGGCATTGTGCAAGGGTTGATTCCAACCGGCCAACAATCTGCGTTACACCCTGCGTTCGCAACGCCACGCCTCTTCCATCCCGAACGGACGCTATTTTCTTTATTTCTGCTAGATGTGACCGTGCACACAGTTTTGACGACACGGTCATGGACGGCTTCTGTCTCCTCTTTTTTATTATCGAAATGATCCCCCGATCCCCTGCGCGCCCGTTCCCCATCCCGTTCTATGTTCGTATAGTCAGCTTTATTGCCACCATATCATTTCATCCCCATTGTCGCACGCCATCCAGCTTTTGTGTTGTCGCTCGCATACACTTCCGTTGTCGCGTCTTTTTTTCTTTCAGCTGTTTAATATCCACCGCCCCACACATCCACCGCACGCTCCTTTTTCAGGTCTCATTATTTCCATCTTATCTCTCTCTGGCTCTTTCCACCCACGTTACCCTCCACTGCTGCTGCTCATCCATCATCTGTTTTTCCACTTTTTTTTCTCGCCTCACCGCACCACCTCATCCCATTCTCGTTCTCGTTTCATTGCACCATCATTTGATTTGTCCTCTGGTCCCCCACCTCGTCTGTTCGTGCTGCTCCAAGGGAGTAGACCGACGAGGGCGAGCGGGACGAGAGAGGGCGCCGAGGAGTTGTTGTAGGATGTGGCCGACGGGGAGAAGGTTGTTGGCCTCTCAGTGTCCGGCTTTTTTTGTGTAGTTGGGAGTACGACGGGAGGGAGGCGGGTGTGGGTTTGTGTGTCGCTTGTCGTGTCGTCGTTCATCGTCTGTTACGGTGGTTGACGCGGACGTTGAGGCAGGGTTGTTGTTCAGTCGGATGCTGTGGATGGCAACGCAGAAATGTAGATTTTATATATAAATCCAGTTCATGACCTCGTGATGCCCCTTTGATATTTCGTGTGATTATTTTGTGTGGTTTCCGTTTCGCGCCTGGCGTTATTTGGAGATGGCGTGCTCTTGACTGGCTGTTCCTTCTTCTGAGTCACATCTTCAGTCAACGATTCCGAGATATTCCGATGACTTGAGCGTTCAATAAGTAGGTGTTAATCGGCACTTCCTCAAGGAATCCTCAAGATACCATATGGGGGTCCGGGAAATGCCGTGTCCCTTGTTGAAGATACACCGCCGCAGGGCGGGGACGGCGTTGATCCGAACGGGGTAGGTACGGTGCGGGTGAGGCCCTTGACTGGCATTTGGCGGTAGACAGCGGGTAGAGGTTTCTGTGAGACGTCGGTACAACGTTGACCAGCTGTTGCAACAGTGTACTGTCATGCCAAGGCTCCAAAAGGAGAAAAGAATCTAGCCCGTGCAAAGAATTGAACCAAAGATCGCTGAAATGCGGACAGAAGCCAGCATGCCCATGCAATGATAACCACAGCGGCATATGGCCATACAGGGCCATACTTTGTCACGTTGGGACACACACTGTTCTATAGGCACATGCAGCGGAGGCGTGTCTCATCGAATCAGGTCTCACGCAAGATAACCGCTCTTCCCTCGTTACCTTCGTTCTGGTTTTATTATCGTGTGAGTCCTTCTATATCATATCTTTCACTCCACCTGATAGTCCCACCATACACGAACATGCGGAAACCCTTAAGGTTATCATAAAAGGAGACTGACTCCGGCCGCTATCTCGCCCCCTTCCCTCCCGTCAAAATAGAGAAATTGCATCGGCACTCGTCAGTCCTCCCCCCTCTTTCGTACCAAAAACTGAGAAACCAGGAAAAATTTATTTCACCCAAAAATCTATCTTATCCACACTGGGCGACGAAACAACTAGTCACCAAACAAGAAATTGTGAGGGCGCATCCGCGCCACAACACTTTCGGAATTTGCGACGACTTGGTGTGACTTGGACTTGGAGCTCAGACATCTACCATCAAATGTGCCACAACTTGGTCAGTCTTCCATCTTCCCTCTTCATTTATACTCAGTAAAACTGTCTAATGTGTCAGCTATCGTGTCCCATAAATGATACTTGATCTGTCAAAGCATAGCTTTCCACAATCCATCAGTAACTGGGGAGGTGTGTGGTCCAGCTGTAGACGCCACTGGCCACAAAATGGGACACTACTCGGTCAGTACTTTGTTTGACCTGTTTCTTTTTACCCAGTCTGACTCATTACATTGTCGTATATCACCTCCCTGGAACGTTACATGACTCGCTCAAGCATAACTTCTCAGGACTCGTCGTTAGCTGGAGTGTGTGTGGCCTAGGCACCCTCCACACATATATGCCATTACTCGGTTAGTTCTTCGTCTTTCTTCTTCATTTCTACCCAATCTTACTCATTGATATGTCTGTCAACGCCTACCGAAAACGATTCGTGATCTGTCCAATCCTGACGCGGCAGGACGAGTAGTTAGCTGTGGGGTATGTGGCCCAGACACCCTCCACAAAATGTCTCACTATTCGGTCAGTAGTATGTTTTATGTCTTTGTTTCTACTCAATCTGACTCATTGATATGTCTATGAATATCTCCCGAGAACGCCTCGTGATCCGTCCAAGACTAGCTCTGCCGGACGAATAATCAGCTGTGGAATATGTGGCCCAGACACCCGCCACAGATATATGTCACTACTCGGTCGTTTCTTCATTTAATCTCTTTGTTTTGACCCAATCGTACTCATTGATATGTTAGTCAATGCCTCCCGAAAACGCTCCGTGATCCGTCCGAGCCCCACTTAGCAGGACGAAGAATTAGCTGTGGGGTATGTGGCCCAGACACCCTCCCCAGGTATATGTCACTACTCGGTCGTTTCTTTGTTTCATCTCTTTGTTTTTACCCAATCGTACTCATTGATATGTTAGTCAATGCCTCCCGAAAACGCTCCGTGATCCGTCCGAGCCCCACTTAGCAGGACGAAGAATTAGCTGTGGGGTATGTGGCCCAGACATCCTCCCCAGATATATGTCACTACTCGGTCGGTTCTTCGTTTTATCTCTTTTCTTCTACCCAGTCTGACGCTTTAATATTCTCGTCATTGCCTTCCGATAACGCTACGCGATGCGTTCAAGCATAGCTTTGTGGAATGAGTTACTAGCTGTGGGGTGTGTGGCCCAGACACCCTCCACAAAATATCTCACTACTCGGTCAGTAGTACGTTTTATGTCTTAGTTTCTACTCAATCTGACTCATTGATATGTCTATGAATATCTCCCGAGAACGCTTCGTGATCCGTCCAAGACTAGCTCTGCCGGACGAATAATCAGCTGTGGGGTATGTGGCCCAGACACCCTCCCCAGGTATATGTCACTACTCGGTCGTTTCTTCGTTTCATCTCTTTGTTTTTACCCAATCTTACTCATTGATATGTCAGTCAACTCCTCCCGAAAACGCTCCGTGATCCGTCCAAGCCCCACTCGGCAGGACGAAGAATTATCTGTTGGGTATGTGGTCCAGATATCCTCCACAAAATGTCTCACTATTCGGTCAGTAGTTTGTTTTATCTCCTTTTGTTTACCCAGCCTTGCTCAACAGTATTTTCTTCAGTGCCTCCCGGGAACGCTACGCGATTCGTTCATGCATAACTCTGCAGGACAAATTGCTAGCTGTGGGGTATGTAGCCCAGACACACAACACAATATTTATCACTACTCAGTCAGTACTTCGTTTTCTCTCTCTGTTTCTACCCAGGTTAAGTCCTTGATATCTTTGCTTTTGCCTCCCGGAAACGTTTCTAAGGCGACAATCCTCATCCTGGATCGATAAATACTTTTTTTGGTCTCTTTGCCGCTCTCTGCTCGCCCATTGATTTACTTATCCCTGAGTCATTGTAAGAGCCCGCCTGTCAAAGATTGCCCCTCGTATCCCCCACTACGCTGAACAGTTTGCACACGCGTGGGACGTCGGCACAGCGTTTTGGCCTCATCTCACGTCAGATGATACGGAGACCCGGTGGAAGAAGACGATCGATGATCACAAGTCGTGCATACAACCCACCTCTCTTTCCTTCTCACAGATTTCCTAAGATGATATGATGCATTGTCTACTCGAGATCTCCCTGGCTTTACAGATCGCAGTACGGTTACATCAAATTCCCTGAGGTTACTTTCCGGTTATAGACTCTGATATCGGTATGTTTCCAACTATATCCGACCTCTTTCGTTTCAATGGTTGCAACAGGGTCTGAATCAGCTACTAGTAAACGGATTATAAACACCAGGTCATTTTGCTGATGGGGTGTTCCCGCCTGGCCACGATATATGGCTCAAAAGCAAAACATTCTCGTTCATTTATGGGCAATATGATTTACACCACCTTCCGAGAACTTCCATCGACCCTCGTTTGCCCTTATCTTAAGGGAACGACTGTCTATAGGTCTGACTGTGGGAGACTACGTTTACCTCTCGCGCTGCCCTCGAACGCCTCCAAGACTTCATCTACTACTCATGCTCTTTCTACTCCACTCTTCTCACTTTATGAACACAACTTTCAAGGGTTGCAGTTTGGATGTCCAGAAGCCTCTAGAGACATCGCAAGCTATTGCATCGCGGTTGCTGCCGTGGTGGAATATCGCTCGCGACTGATACTTCAAGGGCGTCACCCATATGCTCGCCCCCCATGCGTACACTGTTGTATAGCGGAGTTGACACATCATCCCACCGCCCACAAGAATGCCACTAATTCTTTGATTTCTGTGTTATGCCTACGAATATAGATAGAGATAAGGGCTGCGGCAGTATTGCGTGCAAATTGTCGCCAGCAAGGGCGTATCATGGTCCGCCTAGTACCCATCAGAGGTTCACGCTGCACGGTAAGCCCGCCATTTTCTGTCGTGGTTTTCACTCTGTAAAAGTCGCCTAGAGGTTGATTATTACCTCCACAAATCACCTCCCAACGCGCTTTTTTCTTGGTCGGCAGGAATCGTGACCAGCAGGGGTATTTTTGTGGCCGACACACCCACCATTTGACACCTCACTACACGGTGAGTTCGTCATTTTATCTCATTAATGCAATCCAGACTCTTTTCCGTATCTAGTGTGACTTCCTGAAAACGTGGACCGTTGCGATCGGTCATCAGTACACAGGAACTGACCAATACGCGGGGAATGTTGCTGAGTGCGGTACTTGTGGTTCACACCACAAATTTTTATGTTACTCGGCGAGTTTGCCGTTTTATGGCGTGGTTTCATCTCTACCCACACTAACTCATACATACGTCTAGTGTGCCCTCCTGAAAACCAGGTACATCACATATGCATTGGACTGGAGTATGCCAGACTGGAGAGGAGTCAGAGGAGGCAGGATGGTGAGAAGACGAGGACGAGACGGGTCGAGTGGCGTTCGGGAGAGTGCAGGGCAGGGTGATTCAGCACTCGCGTACCGTAAGTACTTTCGGGTGTTCATTTGTGCTCGGGTTGTGTTCATCGCATCCCCCAGCGTTGCAGCGTCGCGCTAAGTTCTCGGTCTCGTTTGGTTGTGATTCACGGCGATTCCCTCTCGAGCGATAAGAGAGCAGGACTTAGCCTAGTCTACCATAGTTCCAGAGTCGTTGATAAGTTACGATTCCATGAGTGCAAATAAAGGAATCATGGATAATTGATTCCTTCGCTGATTTCTCCTCAGTGCCGCCAGATGCCGCCTTCCTTTTTCCGGTTCTGGGGCAGCATTTTCACGCTTTCTTTCGGGCCACACCTCTCTCCACTTTCTTTCGTTCTCCTCACTTGTAGTCTCTGTTCTATAGTTTTCATCGGCTACGGCTATGAGGTCTTCTGTTCTCAGCTCCACTTATGTACGTCTTTTCCTTTCCCTTGCGATTCCTTGACCCTCCGTGCTCGCTGCATTCGATCGCCTGTCGGTTTTTTTCTCTTTTTTTTTTGGTATAATATCTTCGGGCAGCAACCGCGAATTGCAGCCCTGCCGCGAGTCATAGTCGGATGCGATGGTTTTTACCCCGCGATCTGTCGTCTTCGTCAGCGTCGTCTGTTCACTCCTCGCTCCTTTCCCTCTTCGCACATATTCTGTCTGATCATCTTCCTTTATACTCTCCTCTATTCTATGTGGTTGTAGTGACTTTGGACTTTCCTTCTGCTGGACTCGCATGCGTGATTGATGTGCTGATTCACTTACTGTGTCCTACCTATACCCGCTCCCAATGGGCTGTGACGGGCAGACGTCGTGCGTTCGAAACAAGATGTGTTATGCCTCTTCACTCCCCCTTCTTACTATCTTCTCTTCGCTCTGCTCATGTTCCCATTCCCATCGTCATTTAGTCCCCGACTCCGGTTTTATCTGGCCAAAATGCATCGATTCTCAACGCCTCCGCCCTCCCCTCCGCCCGCCTGTCCATCCACTCCTTCCGACACGCCTTCCATCTGCTCGACCTCACCTATTCCGTCTTCCTCACCCAGAACGACCACACCACCCTCCTGGCGGATATGGCCGCGAAGTTACCAGCTACGATGCTCAACAGTGGGCTGACAAACTCGATGCACGACTCTGCGTTCTTGGTCAAGGAACTGAAGGGGATGGCGAGGGATAGGAAGGAGACTGAGGAAAGGGAGACCATTTCGGTCGTTGTTATTGGTGGGTTATTTGAGCTTTTTCTATAATCCCTTCTCCTAAGATGTCTGGCGTGTGATGTTTCCGAGCTGACTATCATTTGTGCTGTTCATAGGTGGCACCACTGCAGATTGTGGTATGCTCCTCGTAAGTGGACTTCCCCGCCGGGCAGCAGCCATCACCGAGACCGGAGGGGTACGCATGAGCTTCTCATGTCCCGAAGTAAAAAGGTTCGCTTGTTCTTCTCTCCTCGCCACATGACCAGCCCTGCTTCCTCCTCCGATCCCCTTCCCGCTCCATCTTCTATGCTTCATGCATCTTTCAACTCTGACTATACTTACATTGTGACTTTCCAAGGTATTCCTACAAAATAACATTGACATTGGCGGCGGCCCTGTCGGCCCTAGAGAGTCATCTTCCTCTACCAAAGTCACAATATGCCCGGACTACGTCGGTCACCGTAACCAATAGTCCGCCATCGTATTCGGCAGGACCACATCACCGTGAGAGATTACGCTGTCTAGGCACAAAAGCTGGTATATATTGGGGACCCATCTCTCCTGGCGGCCAGCTCCGAATTTACTCTCCCTGCCTCGTTCATGCTGTGGGTGAATCCAAGTGATGATGAAGATGATGGAGAGATTGATTGATACGATGAAGACGAGTGCGGAGGACGTGACAGTGTTGCTCGTGGGTAGCAGTGCGGTCTTGGTTCCGGTGGATGAGGGAGACAGCGCGAGTGCGGAGTTTGCGGGGTGGCGAATGAGATTGGGACTGGTAGGTGCTGTCTTGTTTTTTCTTCTCACTGTCTTCGTTCACCCCCCACTCCCCGCTTCCCTCTCCCATCTTTTTGTGATTTTTTGACTGACTTGCTCTGCTATTGACCTGTATTGATAGGCACTATGAATACCATGGTCCTCACCGTCGACAAATCAATACAGACGCTCTTAGATGAGATATGTGCGAAGGCGGTGGATGATACGGTCGAGAACGGGCAGTCACGGAGACGGCGATGATCGCGGAGATTGATTCGATTTCTTTTTAGCTTCGTGCCTTTTGTCTCGCGGTTGTAGGTGTGGTGAATGAATTCTGTGCCCGTGCTGGTTGTGGCTTGGCCTTGGTATGGTATGTGCAGTATGTGGCGAATACGTCGAGAGTCATCGTTCAAGGTTAGTTCTTTGTTTTCATCGCAAACAACAAAATACTAGCCAGCTGACTTACCTGTCGTGAACCAGAAGTGGGGATACATCTTTTGGGAGGTGGGTCTGGATCAGTGCCGGATGTTACATTCTTGGAGCTGGTGCGAACCATTCATCGTTTCCAGTTCTTCATGCAACCTCTCCACTCTTTTCCCTCATGCCTGCTGTAAACTCATGCCGAATATGACATGTGAGTGGCCTGCGAATGAGTACGTTGAACGTTTCGTCACCCTTCTTCTATCATGATAGCCCTTATGATGCAAGGCTGACTCCTAGACTCGTAATGTGCAATGATTTATCGCAGGGTGATCGAGGCGCAGAAGTAGGTGAATGGTATGTTGAAGTATAAGCTTGATTCGGCGATCGCGTTACAAATTAGGTGGGAGTTGGTTGCAGGGTACGCGTTATCCCTGGGTTCATGTTCTCTCGACCTCAGAGCTTGCACCGTTGCGTACGAATAGGCCTGCTGCTTGGTGCGACCAGAAATATGAGTATTGCCACCGTTGATGGTGACTGTATGGACCGTAAGTGTTTCTCTGGGTTCCCCAGCGTTGTACTAGCCAGGATTATCCGTGTTGTGCAGGCGCATACCCTGTCACATGGCAGATCACGCCGATCGTACTGGACGGAGATTGGGCTTACTTTGCGTAGACCGCCATTGCCGATGGTAACGCGAACAACATCGTGGAGAATTTATTTCTCTTCTCCTCTCCACTCTTTTCCTCTTTTTCACCGCACTCAACCAATTCCTACAGATCATGACCTTCGCCAACTCCAAAAAAGGATCGAACGCACCTTCCGCGCCGCCCTCTCCAAATCGGGCTCTCACGTCGCCTGTGTTAGGGTCCTTGCTCTGGTCGCAATGCCAAATCCTTAGTCGTCGAAAACACGATTTCCGTCGCCTAGCGCGTCTGCCGCGCCGTTGTGCTCTGCAAGTCGCGAAGCGAGCTCGACAATGTGATAGACGTGATCGCTGACAAGGTGGGAGTGAAGGAGAGCGCGAAGGGGTTGTTCAAGTGTTCAATCGTGGGTAAGGTAAGTTAGACGGTCAAGGGACATGCGTACGCGGAAATCGTTATCGCTGCGGAGGAGAGCGATGGCCACGGGCATCAGGTGGTACAGAGGTTCAGCGGATTAGTGAAGGTGCCGTTCAAGAACGAGAATGTCCTCGCTGCGCACGTGGATGTCTCTGGCAAGGAGCCGCTTCTTGCGTCGGCTCCGGATCCCATCCTCGTTCTGGACACAAACTTCGGAGAGGCAATTGGTATACCGGAGTACCTGTACGGCCTGTTATGTACCATTATTGGGATCACAGCGAGCGAGAGGTGGACGAGTATGGAGAGGGGTATTGAGATTGTAGGGCCGAAGGCGTCTGGCATAGATGATGTGGGAGTATATGCCGCTTGAGACGTTCAATCGGAGGCAGATGAGCGTCAACGATGAGTTTGGACCGAAGAGGGTTTATGCCCTTAAGGTTCGCAAGTCTTTCGGGCTTTTGGCTTTGAGGTGTAACTGATGACATTCTTTTTTGTGCGTTCTATTTTCCTGTATGGCTCACTCAATTATTTCTTGACGATACAGTGGTATTCAAGAGATGCGGGCGATCGGTATCGAGGAGCGTAATTCCTCTGGCTTGTGAACCACTACGCCTCTTCCGTTCATAGAACACTCACATTCATTGCTCTGTTCTCGATAGGACTCTCTTGCTCAATCATCCTGGGTAGGTATCATACTCTCGTGCACTACTCATCTCGCCTGAAAGTCCAATAACGACGGGACGGACGTTTCAGATACTCTCCTGACGATGCCAGTGTGTCCTTCCGCCTGGAGTGAGCAGCCCCTCGATTTCTTTTTGCCCTGTTCACACTCTCATCTTTGAACTTCGCCAATGCCTCCCTTTCGATCACCGAAACTCTGCTCAAGCGACTCAGGTTGATGAACTCTGGCCTACGCACCACCACTGGCAGCCCGTTCCCTCCTTCAAGAAGTGACGACTCTGCAAGGCAGACTTCATATCCCTCACTCTAGAGTCGGAGTCATCATCCTCCAAGTCAGTCCCGTCAAAAGAAAGAGTCCCACCGAAACCAAACATTGATGTATCATCTGAGTATTGTTCGAGATTGGGGGAGGTCAAACAGAGATCGTGCGGTCGCCTTCAGGATGATGCGGAAGGTATAGCGGGTAGAGGTGGTGCAGAGAAAGGAGTGCGAGGAGGCAGAGCAGCCATCAAAAACATGAATTGAAACGTGGAAAGACGACGTCCATGGTGGCCTGCTGTAATGAGATCTTGCAACCTTACGAAGTCCTGGTGGAAAGCGAGGACAAGTTATAAAGTTCCGAATACGAGTGATACAAAGGACGCGCGCTGACAGTATAAACGCACTACCATTCCCAGCTACCGAAAGAAGAACCTA
Source organism: Stereum hirsutum FP-91666 SS1 (assembly GCF_000264905.1). Classification (NCBI taxonomy): domain Eukaryota; kingdom Fungi; phylum Basidiomycota; class Agaricomycetes; order Russulales; family Stereaceae; genus Stereum; species Stereum hirsutum. Next base: position 1,530,987 of record NW_006763143.1, read on the forward strand.
CTTCTTCTCTAGGAAGATGCATGTACTTCTCACTGCACGGCTACGCCTTGACAAAAATACGCCACTCGATAGCATCCAGAGCGATGTCACCACACGAGTGCCCTTTGACTAAAGGGTTGGTAGGCAGGAGGCAGGACATTGAGTGTTGATTCCATAGCAACACCAAGTTTATGCGTAAACAAAGCGAGTCCTCGTAGGTTATGGGAACCCGGGACTCGTCCGGGATCAATGGCACCGTGACTGTGGTAAAGAGAACCACCAACGACAAGACGGCGACTGGCAACCTTGAGAGAACTAGAATCCAGCGGTCATAGGTCTGAGCGTGAAGAGGGGCTAACAACGGAGGTGAAGCGATCTGAGCGGAAGTCGCCGGCGAGGGGTTTAAGAGGGGTCTGCGCCAGCCGGTTGAATGATTGGCTACTCTGCTCTAGGATAGTAGGTCACACCCTCATGGATAAGTACTCGTCTAGAAGTGTCGGTAAATAAAGAGTTTTCGCCACCCAGAATCTACCGAAAACGCGAAGATTCAGAACGTGGAATGCGTGCACAGGGAGACGAAGGCATCCTTGCCTCTAGCAAGTTCAATAGGACGCGATTCGGAGCATCGCGTATAGACTTCGCTCAAATATTTTTACATTTTTTGTGCGCGAAATAGTACCGCCAGTCCAGAATATATTTTCCCAGATTCTGGGTGGCGAAAACTCTCTAGAATCAGGGCATCGATAAAGCAGTGAATTTGGATATCGAGTGCCTCAATGAGGACGGAACGATCTGCGGGCTCTGACTGCCCAGACTAATCACGAAGGATTCTCCGAGTCACGACATAGTCCTGCTGTGCGTGAGAGAAGAAGTCGATGAGCGAGGGAGACATGAGCTCAAACGATCCGAGACTCAAGTTCCATCTAACAATGGAATAGAACCATTTCACGTACTTGTAAATCTGAGAAAGGTGAGAGGGAACTTGGAAGGTCGGACGTATGGTGGTCGCGCCGTGCTGCCTTGTGGCCTGAAGCCCAGCCCGTATGGTGTGGATGATGAAGAGCCACCAGTCAGGGGTTCAAAGACGGCCATTAAACGCTCCACCATCTAGGCGGACTCCTCCTTGGAGCATTGTCCAATTATTTTCATGATCTTCGTTCGATGTGGAATATCGCAGACGTGCAGCAGTTCATGGCTAAGATAGAGGAGGAGATCGCCGAAATCAGGGTAATCCATCTGCTTAACAACCTGTCCATACACGAGATTATGATGCCGGTAACAACTTGAAGAACGCTCACTTGATCATCGACGACGAGGACACGAGCTAGTCGCTGCAGTTGGTCGGATTATCCTGCCCCATCGGACCGAATCGGAGAAGTACCTTGTCTACGTTTCAATCTCTCCTCTCATCCGTCCAGCTCCCTCTCAATAACGACGTCCTCCCATTCCTTCGCGTGATACATCTGCTGTTGTTTGTCCAATTACCTGTGTTGGGTCGAAGGACGCTGATGTCAGAGGCAGCGCAAGGCAAGACACATACAATATGAACGAAAATAGAATGGACCCACTTGCATGGGCTGCCACCGTCACGATTTCCAAACCGAAGTCGATCCGAACGCACGTCTGACCATCTAAAATGCCATACGTCGATAGCGTCGAACGTCGACGAGGTTGAATTCTTCTCTGGAGCAACATGCCAGGAGCAGGTTCTTGCGCGCGCGTTTCGAAGCGGACTGGGATGAAGCCTCCACATCAGATTGGAAGTAAATGTGGTATGATGTGGGTGTGTGGCGTAAGGTGGGTACTTATGGGCGTATATTGAGCGCCCGGTTCGTGTTCTGACGGAAGTAGAATTGGGTGTGACGGCCGAAGATGAATGCGAACTCGAGGAGTTACTGATATTCGAGTTGGAATCCCCCGTGATGTTTCGTGCTGTCGAAGCAGAGCTTCGAGGGTCGCAGCCTGCATGAGACGATCAAAAACGCCGTCGGCTTGCCAGTTGATCTCGACTGCGAAGTAAAACAAAAGCGTCATCAACCTTCTTCTAACGCAGATGCCTCGAATTCGTTTGGTCGTGTTTGTTCTCCTCTGTACTCTTCTCTCGATGACTCTTCTTTGAGCCTCTAACTTGATGAGGCTAAGCACTGGATGTGATGTTCATCTGTCTACAATAATAAATGACCATCTCTGACTCAACAAGACTCGGACTCGACACTCGATTGGAAAATATTACCCGGGGCTGTTCTATTCTGCCACCTTGAACTCGGTGTCAGTATTCAAATATCTACTGCCATTGTCCCTATATAAGAATCGTCCCTTTCGGTTCTAACTTCCTGACTATCTTACTCCTTCATTCTCAACACCTCACCTCCGAAGATCCCCTACTTTCTACCTCCATGTAGTGTCCTCTCCTCTGCTCCCAGGCTCCTTGCACACTTTTTTGGTCTTTACCTTTCGCTGCGACCCACATACATTCTTTGTATCCTACACCTCCTTGAGGGGTACCTCAGTCATTTGTACATTAGTATACTTATAATCAAAGTTATGATTAATGCTACACGATGCTTGACTGGAATAATTGGGTCCTGTCCGACCTAAGTACTATGGACCGATATGCGCGAGGCGTAATCTGCTGTGGCACAGGCACAGCCCCTCGAGTCCTTCCCACTCAAAGAATCTCCCTTGAGGTCGCGTCCATCTGCCTTGCTCTAGACGTGATATATGTCTAGGACGCTTCCTAGAAAAATGTACTCGCCGTCCTTCAGGCTACGATGGTAGGGACGTGGATCGGTAGCTTGCCGTCTCCGTCGGCAACATCCGGTTCTCTGTTGCACGATTTTGCCTCTCGGTCGTTCTGGTGCGCTCCGACTTGCACTCTACGCGCCGCAGTTTGTCTCGCCGTCATCTGCATGACTATGTACTATCAGAACTCAGCGCTCTCAACCTTCTGTCCTGTAGCAGTTCGTACTCCGAGATGCAGAGGCGACAATATTCTTGCCAGCCGCTGCGTGCGCTTTACCTTTTCGAGGCCATCCGAGCTGAGTCTGCGTGCACCATGTTCCTGTCTCCTTACGAGCTACGCTCGCATCTTGGTATAGTTGCGGCCAAATGATAGTCCATGGCTTGCCTGCTGGTGAGTCAATCTGACTCCTCTCTACAAATACGACCTCAATTTCCTGCGATCCTCATCAGGTCTTCCAAATCCAATCACCTTCCATTCGACTCCTGTGCCATACCAGACTTACCGGAGCTAGGCTCCAATCGTCGACAACTATCATATAAGCAGTCAGCTTATACGTAGAACCAAGATGCACGGAACGGCTCAAATAAACGTCTCAAAAATCATAAGGTACTTGATACGGGCTGAAGGCTTCAGCCATCCGAACAGGGCGATCACTATAGCCATCTCGATTGAATGTCTCGCCTGAAAGACCTGTTTTAGTACTGCAAAGACCAGAAGCCCAGCACTCACTGTACGCTAAATATTTACTTCCTTCAGAGCGTCTGAGAGCACGCTAAACGACGCACGGGCGAGTATGTCCATTTCATCTTATCCTTCTTCCTTCGCTGTGGCTAATGACCTCGACAATGTTCACGAGGGAGGCTTCAGTGATGGCCAGTGACCGTGTTTTTGGTACGCTTCGCGCACCATCCGAGGAATTCAGTTGTAACTGCTTCGTCTGAAACGCGGTTTCGTTTTTTTTTTTTTTTTTTTTTTTTTTTTTGGTAAAACTCAGCGTCGAGCAGTCGCCAATGGCAACTCTCTTCCGCCTCATCGTCGGTGGGCGCGCGGTCGTGTTTATCGGCCTCTGAGCTACTAACTTCCCATAGTCTACGTTCAGTGGTCATCCCCGTAATTCGATACTTTGTCTCGTCTCTCTATGCCTTCTCCATCCTAAACCCTCACCGCCATAGTTCAACATCCAATCTTTGCCGAGGATTTTACATCACTGCTTCGTACCCGTTCATTCACACATCTGGCAGCAATTACCCTCGTCTACGATCGATACCTGTTGTTGTTAACTCACTGTACTATACCAAATCTGATAAGTAGCTGCATAGCATTGAAATCGTCACTTTTATGAACCAACTAACTAGCGGAGCGTAGCTCCGGTGAGTCTTGTTCGAATAAGGCATACGTACTCCGAAGAGATGTATGAGGTAAATGAGATTGATGAATGTACCGTTGGCACATACGAAGATGCTGAGTCTCTTGACCCTGCCGTATATTCTTAAACCGCCGCAGAGCAGGCTGTGTCATTGAGTCATTCAAGAGCGAGAGCCGATTCTGCGGAAAATACCGTGTTGTGAGAGCTCAAAGCTCCATCAGAGCTACAGGAGATCTTCAGATTGGACAGATTATTGGAAGCGTGAGTGACAGTCAACTTGAAGGCGGTTTGGGCGAACGTCGTCGAGCTGTATTACTTCCCAAAAGCCAAGATTTATGGAACCGGAGTGAACAACAGCTGGAGCGCATCCCGTCCAGTGGCAAAACGGGAGATTGATAGATCGTGGAACTCATCAGGAATATTATGATATTATTCCGGGTGTTGAGGGATGACAATCGAGTCGCCGGAAGGTGGTGACGTTCGGGTAGTTGTTCACTATGGTGCAAACGGCTTAGTCATCACCACTTTTGTACAGCGGCCAATTTCGTCGGCGAAAGTCGAAATCCCCATTTATTGAAAGAAAATTCCTGGCACCCCCCTTGGTTTTCGGAAAATAATAAACAAATGAATAAAATATTCTTATTTGGCGGGGTGGCCAAATCCAAAAGTTCATCTTTGCCAGTTTTGAGAATTTGGATAATCCCTCTAGAGGAACTCTTCCTTACATCAAAAGGAGTGTTTCTGGAAGAGGGGTAGTGAAAATTCTCAAATCTCGGCCCGCGGCACCGTCCTCAACGTTGTGTACAGAAGTGGCGGCGTCTAAGCCGTTTGCACCATACATCAGCAAATCGCTCCAAGGCATCCAAGGCCTTGGGGGACCTTGGAACTCTTGCCCGCTGCTTGGAAGAGCCCGAGTTACGCTGGAAATGAAGAAAGTCCTGAAACGGCGGTCTTCGGACGCCGTATAACCTCATTTGCAAGTCGCAAATGAATTCTGCGTCGTCGCACCGTTAGGCGAGCTTGGACAAAGCTCCCGCATCTGAGCCAGACTCGGAAGGAATGGAAACTTGAGTGCAACGCACCTGCCCTAAACTCCGTTCCCCGCTCGTTCACGGGCGCTCTCCTGAGTCACGGTGCTCTTTCAACCCCTTCCACCGTCCTCGTTCTACGTCTCCGGTGTTCACTCTCTTGTAAACACTAAACCTTCCTAAAACGTTTCCCTGCGACACGAGTAATACTATGTGCACGGTTTCTAGTTGATCGCCTTAGTCCGCACTGGTCACTGTAACGGGCAGGTCTGCGGGAGAGCAAGGATCCGGGCGGGAAAGGGACCCGCCCGAAACTGGTGTTGATCAGACAAGGATACATGGCGCTACGCTACGAGTATAAATACTAGAGAGCGAAGCTGAGTAAGGTATGGAAAATAATCAGACATATAGGAGGGGAGTCTGGAGTGGTGGCGAGGGGTGGCGAGAACAAAGAGTGTCGGAAGTGATCGGATGTGGCGGGGTTATGGTTGTGGCACTAGCCATGACCATGACAGTCACGTCGTGCGCAGACCCCAGTAGCTCCCCTCGAAGACGAGTAATCGCTCATACCGGTTCTAGGGCTTGTCTGATTATTCGAAGGTGGTCAGTCTGGTGATTGCTGATTCAATGCCTTTTATTGATTTGCCCAACGGGCTCCAGTGTTGCGACTTTGGAAATAGGCCGTTCACGCTGATCACTGGAACTTGTCACGGTGTCTGAACATCGTGCACGAGTTCTGAACTATCTTTGTTGCGTGCGTTCAACGGTTGCATCTGTGCGTCATTTACTCTGTCATGTCCGGGCCACACAGCATAACGAAAGAATTTCACAGCCCCGACGATCGCTGAATACGCGAAGACCATGGACACGAAGTGCGCTGAGTTTTCCGAAGGACGGTAGAGGTTTGCGTTGCGAGGGGCATTGAGGCCGACGGGGTTTGGTAGCTGGTAGGTCGCAGTTTGGTCAGGTGTGTAGTTTCGGTTCATTTAGTCTTGATGATTTTCTTCCTTGCCGGACAGGAGTCTAGGAGCAGCCATCGGAGAATCCCAGTCCATTTAGTCATACTGACATGCTGGAAGATCGGTCACGCTTTTGCTTGCGGAGACACCATCATCCTCAAGCCTCACCGCTCTCCGTATGGCCTCGCTCACCAACGTTAACGAAGCCGGGTTCCCGCCAGGCGTCATGAATATTCTCGTCGACGACATCATGTCCTCTCATATGGATATTGAGAAGTTATCCTTCCTGGTTCGACGTTACTCGCGAGAAAGATCATGGAGAGGGTAGCACAGACAAACTTGAAGGATTTCACGCTCGAGCTTCGGGACAAGAGCTCGAGCATCATCTTCAACGATGCGGATCTGGATTTGGCGGTCGATTCGAGCTCGCACGGGATCTTGTGGGTCTTTCTCTTTTCTTCATCCGCTCCGTTCAATGCCATGAAGCCTACCGTGTTTGCTTCACTATAGCTTGAACCACGGCCAAGCATGTTGCCCTGTTTCCCGGATCCTCGTGCAGTCTGGTATCTACGACGAGTCTCAAGAGGCTTACCGCGAAGGCGGTGTTTATCAAGCTCGATGATCAATCTGCTCACGACTCGTACCAGGATCGTCAACTTTCGCAGCAACATTGCGGCGTACGTCTTTCCATTTCTCTTGACGCACCCTTCGACATACCCCAATGTTACTGCTATGTGATTCATACTCATCCGCTGCGCCCGTTCCCCAGCACAGCATGTCCTACATCGAGTCTGGCAAATCCGAAGGCACGACGGTCCAGCTCGGCAGCGTCCGTCACAGCGAAGAAGGCTACTACACCGCCGGAGGGCGGGGATGATGGGACGGCGTTGATCCGAACGGGGTAGGTACGGTACGGGTGCGGCCCCTGACCGGCCTTTGGCGGTAGACAGCCGGTAGAGGTTTCTGTGAGACGTCGGTACAACGTTGACCAGCTGTTGCAACAGCGTATCGTGCCAAGGCCCCAAAATGAGAAAAGAAGCTAGCCCGAGCAAAGAATTGAACCAACGATCGTTAAAATCCCGCTAGAAGCCAACATGCCCATGCAGCGATAACCACTGCGGCATATGGCCATACTTTGCTAGGTTGGGTACTAGAATATATAGCGTGCCTGCTCCGACTTCCACAGGCTCTCTGACCTTGGTCTCTCCAAGTTGCTCCGCTTTTTCGAGCCAGAGCAACAACCATTCAGCTTGCAGACCTGTTTGAGCAACTTTTGCAGCAAGTGCTCAGAGCAAAACAGGGAGTGCACAAGGAGAACACGACTTCGCTCAGACGCGAATCGCGTTGGATTCGACGCGCGGGTTAACATGCTGACTCAGCGACTGCCGATTGAGCATCGTCTGTGGAACGCTGCACCGACGTTGCAGAAAAGGGCTGTAAGATTCTTGGCGGCCAGTAACCACGGAGCAATATACGAATTTGTCGGAGCAACGCTGTCCCTGTGGCGAAGCGGGGCCCTTCCGGCCATGGCCCGACGTTTGGCGGCCTAGGCCGGGCCATGCTATCAGTCGCCCGGCGGTGTAGATCGAACCAACCATCTTCACGAACACAGCAGTCAACATACGAATCGTTCAACAAGATATCTTCGTGCCCGTCGGGGTCGTAATCAAGTTCGAGGACAAAACAGAAGTGCTGCGGCAGCCGAACGATTCGCTGTATGGGATGGTCGCGTTGGTGTTCAGGCGGAATATTAGTAGGGGCTTGGGGTCCGCACATAAGCTCAAGGCGGGGATGGCGAGGATCACTCGCGCGAACCAGATATATTTGACTGACCTTATTCGTCTAGGATTCCTTTGAACCCCCTCGACATTGGGTCAAGTCCATGAGAGTAGGGCCAAGTGATGGGAAGTTCTCCCAACTCTGTGGTTTGTCAAACGGCACCGGCGATGTTGCTGCCGAATGAGAGGTATGCGTTGTTTCCCTACCCCTTTGGTTTATTGCCTTGTCGTTCGCCGGCACATCCATATGTTCCACGCTGTTCGATGTTTCCACGGTACATAGGACGTGCAGACCATAGCTTACATAGACATACTCAAAACACTTCTCATTCCGTCGCCCGTCTGTACCTCGTACATATTGGTAGAGCGTATGTTGTGTTCCCCTCCCCTTGGTGACAACTGCTCTCGGGTAAGGTAGACTAGCTATAGGATATCACGAATAAATCTTTTTGTCCAAAACGAACAGTTGTCTTGGCTGGTAGAGGAACAGCGCCCAGGTGCAGGAGCCAAATGAGTGCTTGAAACTAGTGTTACAGGGTCTTGCATAATAAACTGGAATGTCGCGCATAGAAAAATCCTGGGCGCCCGAACCAAACAAAGCCGTAAGCGGTAAGTACTCTCGGCTTGGCTTCGGCAGTGGCGCACCTTAGGCTTTGGTGAGTGGTGTCCGTTCGTCTCACCCATCTGAATCTCCTCAGTGTCTCTCTGTGAGCTCCCTTATTCCCTCACCTAGAGCATACGGTATCGCGCGCTATGATGAAGAATTTCCGTCGCTGTATCTAGCAAGGAAAAAATGTGGCCTTTTGTACCGACATCTCTGTTATGCAGACCGACGGCGTCAATCCGACGTCCAAGGCTGCCCGCTGACATCAACATAACTCCTTCTCCCTGGAAGTTGTACGGGAGATCGAGCGTTCGTTTACACGTCTCTGGTGCCACACCATTCCTGCCGAGGATCGCTGAGAGGACCTGCCATTTACGGCTCTATTTGGTCCAGGCACGCAACTTTTTTGTGCGCGCGACATTCCAGTTTATTATGCAAGACCCTGTAGTACAAACAAGCCAGCGCGACTTGGGAGTTCGACGGCGACGCGGTGGGCGCCCGTGATGCGCGTGACCGTTCCGTGGGAATTCAACGAGCTGAGTTTCAACGGGCGCGTCGAATCTGGACTCTGGTAAGTCTGGAGTCGCGCCGTGCCCTCCCTCTTTCCTCCCTTACTCTCGCCCACTTCGCTTGTTGGGCGTCACTGCCCTCACTATCGGTGCTACTCTCTATAACAATAACGGTACTACGTCAATGATTACCCTCACGGAAACACTTATGCCAAGGTCAATGACGGGGCGCGGTCCCGTTTCGTCTTACTCCACGCCGTGTACAGTTTGCTACACGCAAGGCCCATGCACGCGTAGAGAACTCACGACCAAGATATAGCGGGGCTCCCAGACTCTGATAGTAATTCTGCGAGGTACGCATGTATCAACCGTTCCTTCACTTTGCGCCCTTCTTTTCATCGAAGAGTCGTTCGCCTCATCGCTTCCATCCTGTGCGTCGTTTACATTCGATCCGTCAAGAATTCACTCTCACTACATATATTTTACGCGGTTACCAATAGCCTTTCCCGTTCAAGATAAGATGTAGAGCGGAGATCTATCCTAGCTAAGAACATACGGGTGAGCTTCAAGTACTTCCGTTGGCCCTTTCAGCATTCTCATTCCACACTTGTTGTGGTGATCTTCAGCCAATTGTTGAGGGCAGAGAACGCGGAGGCTCAATGGTGGCAATGAGGAGTCTTCTGGTGAGCCACTTCCTTTCTTTATCGTGTACGACTGCACACTCGACAATGCGCCGTCTCACTACGTGAGCTCTTGTAGGCTTATGCAGAGTCTCTAAGTGCGTCATCTCTCTCATTCTCATATCCTCATCTCTCTCATTCTCATATCCTTTGAAAGATCGCGTTCATACTGGTCCCATCTGCTTCCTTTAGACACATCCTGCCGGTGAGCCTGCTCCAGATTCATCACCACCCAGTACCGCACCGTGCGCAACTACGTACACGAGAATCAACATTCGTGAAAGTATCGGGACTGAGGAGTGTTGAGGTATCGAGACAGGCCTGCCAATTGTCGGCGGACCTTCAATGGCTGAGCCGGTAGCGAAAAGACGGTGATTGAGGCGATGGTTCGTATATGCAAATCTTGTTTGATACCACCGTAGCGTAGCATCATGTAAATGAATTGAATATAAGTATTTTATGCGCTCATGGTGAAGCTGGGACGACTGGAGATGTCTGCCTCCAGACGCTCCGGATGGCGGTTGTGATCCCACACGAGCTCCTGGTCGCGCGTCGGTCTTTCTGGGCTCATGCCCTTGTCTGGAGCTCCCAGAGCTCCAGAGACCACCTGGACGACCTGGTCCAGACGCGTGCGACCTTGCTGATGTGACTATCGTCAGGTCGTCAATCTACTAACTTCACGAACTGTACATGTGGCCCAACCTGTGAGCTCGAGCGTTTCCCGTATGCCCGTACACGAGCGACCCCCTCTCATTTTCCGCTATGAGAAACATCTGAACCGCCACAATGATGTCTGAACTGTTAAGCCCCTGACTTTTCACGTTGCTGCGGGATACTAAAGGTTCCCTCACTTGCTTTGAGGGAATGAGGTTCAGACCTTCCTTCCTGTAGGCCCTCCACAGTCAGGAGAACTATCTTCATGTGGCTAGTGTGGTTGAAGGTCAGATGCGGGTTGGCAAGCTTTTCCAGATGCTTCGTCGAATGGGACGCGATCATCTTGAGGTACGCCACAGTGATGGGGGTAAGGGATTGGGTTTCGGCAGAGAAGTTTTCGGTGACGGATGTCACTTTAACTGTTAAGAACAATCGTACATAGTGATGGTCCATCTCAATGGGCATAATTTCTGCACACGGAACATGAATATATTGCGCAATACTATTGCTATGAGACATGGGAGGTGTATGGTGCAGGGAACAGAGTACAGTAGGAATCAGACTAACCAAGAACCAGAGAAAAGAGTAAACACACGACGGCTTACCTCTTCCGTGCATTACCCTCCTTATCATCCGCCGGGGCTCGATGACCTCCCCCGGCACACTTCCTCTCGCAATACTTCCTCTCTTTCAAATCCACACATCAATATGTATACCCAAATTCCCACACCCTCGCCTTCCCGCTTCTCCAAGGCGCCCGGTCCCCGAACTCCATCACACTCACACTGATCAGCTTCGCACTCATATGTGCCTCCGCCACCCTCGGATTGATCATCCCCCGTGTTGTCGGTGTATAATAACTATAAACAACGATCCACCGGTGTGGTTTCATCCTTTTGATCTCTGCGGCGTTGTCGTTGAGCCATGCGAGGTCTTGAATGGGCATCGTGGTGTACGCGCCGGGGGTGAAGGTTATGCGCCGCAAGTCCTGAATCTTCTAGATCTGAGGGTGTCAATCTTGGACTCGTCAACGTGCGACCAGAGCGTGTAGCCGATAATGATCAGGGTGCGTCCATGTCGTACCGGTTGCGGTTGAGGTGGACGGAGGGAGGTGGACGAAGGTGCCCAAGGTGTCTTCCTGGTTCACAAAGCGGGTAAACACGCGGAGTCATTTTGTGTATTCGATTTGTGTGCTTGTAGAGTGCTGTGAGATGAGGTGGATGTGAGAAGGAGGGAAGGGGGACCATAACTGTCGAATCTTACACCACTGTTGGTCCTCTTCCGGTTGATCTAACTTTCCTCATCTCACGCTTCAACCTGCCCAATCCTTCGCTCATTCCTTCACTTAATCTTGTCTCCATTCGGTCAACTGGTAGCGAGTTCCTGGATGAACTGGACCAAACGCTACCGCTCGAAAACATGGTGCTGGCAGGTGGCGAAGAAGCCATGAAATGGGGGAGGTCGCTCGAGATAGCAGAAGAGAGCAGTTCACCGAAGGAGGAGCGCTTGATACGGTGGAGGCTGACCTGGGAGCTGTCGAGGAATGGCTCACCGTCACCACCAGCGGAGTACGCAGTGATCTGTACCACTTTGCCAGCTTCGATCCGGGTGGTGTGGAGCTCGAAGCGATAGCGACGCATGTGAGCGTGGTACACATCGCCCAGAGTGTGGAAAGAGGACTGGTGGTAAAGATAGATCGGCCGGGGAAGTACGCGGGGCAGCTGAGAGCAAGCCTGCAGCTCGGCGTGAGACAACTCGCTAATCATACCACGGTCAGTATGCTTAATCAGTGGCGACATAGAAAGAACGTACTTGTTTGAGGCCTTTAGCTTCACAGTGTCGCCACCATCTCGAATATCCCTAACGACCCTCCTGGGCTCAGACCCTTTCTTCCGCTTCTTCAAAGTCTACAAAGCAACATCTGCCTCTCTTCTCACAATCTTCCTACCCTTCTTCATTCCTATCCCCTGCATTACTACCACTCACCGTGTGATTGCTTGTCCTGATGGCGGGAGACGCTTCAGCTCCTGATACCCATCCGAGTGAAGCCTTGCCTGGTAAAGATATCGAAGTGCTCGTGACGGAGAAGACCTGATCGAACTGAGAGCGGAGGTGGTTGGAGAAGTGATCGAAGCAGGTGAAGATGTTGCGGGACAAACTGAAGAGCAGGGTTGACGAAGGTGAAAACAACCCAAGTGTTGATACGCAGGAGCTGGGGCGCGGAATCGAACAATGGGGGATAAGCTCGTTGATAACGGCTGCTGCACCAAAATCTAGTCAGTATATGTAATATCACGCTATGCAGAAGTCGAGACAAATGACTTAAGAGTCTTCACAGTGGGTAACTTGCCCACCCATGCGTGAATACCCATCTGCCTGACCGCTGTGTGTGTTCGTTGCGAAAACATGGATCGTCCTCTTCCTTCAGCCCATCGCGGCCCATCTCCGATCTGACGCCACATAAACCCAGTCGATGGCCCCATTCGTTCGACCTCTTCGAATGTCATGCATATGCCAAGGCGCACTGTTATCCTAGTAAGAACAATAGGTTATTGCCGTATATGGATAGGAGAGAATCGAACGTGTCAATACATCGGGACCATACCTTGACAACCTCGTCCTCACCACCTCCGCCAACTCCTGGAGTACAACCTTCCCACCTGCGTGTCCTCTGGCACCGCCACTAAGCGAATGATAATAAGAGAGGATAAACGAGAGTAGGTAATAAATGGAAAATCTTAGAAGATAAATGGTCGAGACGTACTGATACAAAGACAGGCTCGTGATGATGATCTCGGACGACGGGTTATACCAGCCAGAATCCACAATTACACAGATGAAGCCGAACCCATTAGTATATACCCTCCCACCCTCATAAATCCCCCGTATACCGAGGAAAGAGCAGACGCCCCTCCATAGATAAATTACGTCACCGGGATCATCACCGCGCACTACATCCATACAAACTTCATGTCAGCATCCAATCCGATATTGCACAAGAAATAACCAAGAAAAAAAGTTGAAAACCAACGACCAGCGATCAAAGACCCATCGAGCATCATGAGTGCCTGTTGAGCTTGAGGGTCGTGCGAATGCGACAGACGAGAAGTTGCGGTTGTTGTTCGAGAGGATCAGGGAGCTGGAGGGCCATCTCAGGCCAGGGTGGCGTAGGCACGAAGGATGAGGGAGCTTCAGAGGCTGTGGATGGTAAGGAGAGGAAGCCGAAGGTGGAGGCGGAGGAAAAGTCGAAGATGAGAAGTCAGGAGTTAGCGGATTCGACCACGATCATTGTGCGCAATGATCACATACCTTTCCTATGTGGCATCAACACTGACCTATTGAATTATTCAACGGTCAGAACTTAGCAATTGACACATTCATGCGCTTTCACGGCGTCACTCGTCTATCACAGCCGGAAGATTTTCCCGTCATTGAAGACTGGAGCACCTACAACCGAGACGACTTACCTTATGTCCTTCACGTCCCTGATGTGCACCACTGGCAGGTTCGTCTTCACTGGAACGAGCGGCCTACTCACCCGCATAATGCGGCAATCATTGCGGACCTAGCGAGCTGGGCGCATAAGAACGGTGGTGAAAACTATGGTGGCTTACACTGGACACAAGCGTGTCATTCCTGTTTTTCGAGGCCTGGTAAGTCTGCATTGGAGTGCATTCTCCGCCAACGTACGATAATCTCATCCAATAGATTAGATTCCATCTCAATCTCGTCGATTGGACTCGGCAGAACTCGACTGGACTCCGATCGCGTCGAATCGCGTCGAATCGAGTCCTTTCGCGTCTAATCAAGTCCTTTCGCATCCAATATACCTCTCGTTTTGTGGTTTATTGGACTTGAATACAGTATAATGGAATAGAGTGGACTACATTCTACCCCATCGGTGTCCATCCTGCTTCGTTGGACCCTTTTATGAGGGTCCCTTTATTAAACTTCATCTAATAAAAAGATAATGGACTGAACTCCAAAAAACAGAAGCTCGATAGAACGTATGAAGGTTTTTACTGGACTTTAAACCAGGAGTCTTTTTTTTGAAGCTAGATTGTACTTCTTTGGGAGCCAGTGTAGTAGATTGTACGTGAATAGTTGTGATTAGACAAGATTAGACGAGATTAGATATGATTCGACGCGATTAGATAACATTCGACGAGATTCGAAACGAATCGAAATGATTCGACGCGATTGAACTCGAATCGGCGACAATGGAGGCCATTATCTGAAAGCTAAAACATGTTTTATGTTTTATGGACAACATTGGACAACAATATTGGATACCATTGGACACCTTTCGCGCACATTGTCTTCGAGAAATTCGATTTTTTTGGAATACAATCTGTTACCTTGGTTTCCAATGAAGTACAAAAAATGAAACGGGCATTGAATGTGCAGAATGAATGCCAAAGGTGTAGAATAGTGTCCAATCTATTTTATTCCCTTCTATTCGCGATCATTGGACACGAATCAAGGGCAGAGAATGTTTGCGAGTCTGCACCTATGTGAGCCAAAGGACGGGAATCACCGCGAATAGAATCTAATCGTTTCCAATCTCGTCGAATCTCGTCGAATCGCGTCGAATCTCGTCTAATCGACGCGATTCATGTAGAATCTTATCTGTTAAATAAGATAGTTCTCCGTTGGCGATGAACATACACAAATCGTCGCCAACGAGCTCCAAAAAGACAAAGACAAGGTACTTGAGTCCAGTAGGAGCCACCATAGATTTCAGAAATCACGCTATTGGGGTATGTCGAATAGATGTCTTACCTGGCATCGTCGTCCGACTCTTGTTCAATGCTCATGCGGCCTCGTTTCTCTGGAAGTGCCAAGTTCGTCAGCGTAAACGCGATGGTCTTGACCCGACGGGCGAGCTTAGGGACCCATGGTATGATGCTGCAATGCACCCTCAGCCGATGTCAGACGACGAGGACACAACGGATGCAAAAGGTGCCCCAATTTGCAAGTCGCGTCCTGGCGTCGACGTTGGGTTGGACTGTGGGAGGAATGGGTTGGACTGTGGGAGGAACATAGTGGATGAAAGGATCAGCGAGGCGAGTTTGGCGGGTGTTGACACGAGATGAGTTTGGAGGATCCTGAGCCATGAATGAAAAAAGAAGTAGCGATGGTGGTGAAAGAGTGTGAGGGATGTGGCAACTAAGTACGGTCTGACGAACCTCGGCGATGTCTCTCAGCCTTTATATCATAACTATCCGACTCCCTTGCAGATCAGCTGTTTATCTGGAGGAGGATTGGTGAGAACTCCCGCAAGACTGAGGGAAAGTATAATGTATTGGATTCACCCGAAACACTTCGATGTGGAGCAGTGGCGTGCAGGGAGGATGAGTGAGACTGTTGGTAGCAGTCAGCTTTCATCTTCGTTGCTGTTGGGAGGACGGTGAACTTGACAAATAAAGATATATGGGGTGATTGAAGTCCTGACCTAGAGTGAAGTCAAACTGAAGTGCTGCTATTTGGAAGACAGACAGTCGATTCAACAGGTCCAACTTGGAGTGCACTCTCACAGTCAAGAGCGATCCTGACGAGCTGCTGTACTGTTCAATACAGCCGGACGTCTTCCCGTGGACATTGAGTACAAGGACGACACTCACCAACCCGTATTGTCCGCTCATGCATTGGCTCTCGATTGCATAATCTTGCTCCTTTGTGCCTTGAAGAATATTGTTTGTGAAGGCTTCCTCTCCGTTGAGACTGGGAAATGGCATGCTGAACGCTTGAACGCGTTGAATGCCCAGCACAGATGGTTGCGAGAGGAGGGTGGCATAACCTAATCTAGGTTCGATCCGTCATGCGTACAATTTTGGGTCGCGTCGGAGGGGTCAAAACCCGAATCGGCAAGATTGGGCTGAAATCGCCTTCTGAGGATCAAAGAGGTCATCAATTTCTCCCGATTCATCAGTTCTTCGACCGGATTGAGCTAAAACTGCGCTCAATATACCTCGCGCAAGTCGTAATTTCTTTGTCCGCATAAGATCGGACCTAGGTTAGGTTATGCCACCCACCTGTTGCGAGACATGAAGAACATCGTAAAGGTGTGGCGCGTCAACGCGTTCAACCCTGTCACACGGTGGTCACAGTGACCCCTCGCACAGGAGGGTGGCATAACCTAACCCAGGTTCGATCCGTCATGCGTACATTGAAACAGCTGTAGAGTACTCAAAACAAGATGGGCTAGCAAGAGCAAACAAGGGTTATAGAGAAGAGGATAACAATGACGTCACGGTCTGACATATAACCTCATTACCCAGTAGCTGCACTGAAGCTCTTTCCACTTCTCGTCCTCCGCTCTGGCAGGACATAAACAGCATCAATATTCTTTTCCGAAGGTGAAAGAAAGCCTTCAGCATATCCCTTCCAGCCCCTCTTGGCAGCGATGCGGCTCTTCGCTCGCTTAGAAGGAGGTGGTGCAGTAGATTTTTGAGTTCTACAAGACAGCCGGTCGTCCTCCCGTTCGTGATCTGGTAAGGTAAGGTAATTTGCATATATTGCAACAAGTGTGAGAAGAGATAGACGGACCAGGGGAGGTATGTGGGGAGGACAGTTGCATCGGTTGAGAAGAAATAGAGACAGAGCGTTGGGGGGTGTACATCCGGATGGCAGGGCGTGCACTCCAAAAGAGGGAGGGTTTAGCTGCGAGAGATGTGGGCTTCAACTCCGACTGCGGGACGGCCTGCGCTTGCTTCCTCTCATGGTTCCTCTCCCTTTCCCTCTCGCATTCACTTTCCTTCTCTCTCCACCTCTCCACCTTCCTTCCCTCTGCCTTCTCGACTGCGCGATCAATTGAGACGCGGTGAAACCGTAAATCGAATTTGCCAGCAAAGACAGAAGTAGCGGTTCGACGTTGTCGTTTGTGTGGTGGTACGGTGTAGGATGGCATGACGTGTAGCGGCGGATTTTGTCAGGAAATATGCGCGCGGTTTGGTGGTGAAGTAGGTGTGGCACACCACCCGCAACGAACCCAGTTCCCTTATGCGTGTCCGAAGACGTCAGGAAGTATGAGCTCCATTCACATCATTTTTGCCGCCCTCTGTTTCTCAGCCTTGCCTCTCACTCATCTGTCGTTGTATAATTGTCCATTCCCGGGCGTCATATCCAGCTTGTCACAGTATATACTCATCATCCTTGTGATGTGATGTAGTTGCAATCATGTATTTCTACTTTCGCTGTTCAAGATGTTATAGCTATGAGAGGAGAACAAAGCAACCGACAGATCGTATGGACATTGATACACGATGGATAGGCTTCCCTGGCGAACCGCAACACAGTGTCAGCATTTGAGGACAATCAGAAAATGCTACCTGACATACCTGGGCAAAACCGAGAGTTCGTAGTGAATTGCTGGTTTTCGATTTCACGAGCGCGATGTCTGCTATATAACGAGCTGGGAGCAGCTATCGACGGCAATGACGGCGAAAGACAGAATAAGTCGTTATATTCTTCTTCTGTAACCATCTGTATACTCGTAGCAAACCCGCACCGCCAATCGGACAGCGTCAACAAGGGAAAACAAGGACATCAAGCGAGCACCGCAGCAGAAGGAGCTGATTCGGACCTACAAATAAATGGAACAACAGGATACAAACATATCGTCGCAGATCGATACCTCAGCAACGTCCAGCCTTCTCAACATTCTCGTCCCCCCTTTCTCTTCTCCGCCACTCAACACAGAATACCCCACTCTTGTTCGCAGTCGCCACTTATGCTCATATCTCCCCATCCACACTCCCCCTCATTATCCCACGGCCCCAGCCTAAGATTTCTCACGCTGCCCACCACGACCATAATCCCTTGCACACCCTGTCCAATGTCTTCTCCGAAACCCTCGAACATCTCCATCAACCTTCCAACATTCTCCAACGCGAAATCCTCCATCTCCTCCGCCAATGCCAACTCCTCCCTCTCTCCTCCATGCATATCACACTCGTCACCACTTTCTCCGTTCCCGTACCCATTGAGTTTCGTCGCACGTCGTTTTTTACCCTCCGCAATACTCGCAAGCTGACACTGTGTGGCGTTGAGGGGGGGGGGTGGGGGGGGGTGAGGGGGAAGGGAGGGGGACCGCCAAGGATGCAGAGGGTATCAGAGAGAAAATCGTAGAGGGAGGAGAGGAAGGAGGCGTCAGATTCGATGGCGATGCATGCAATAAGCTAGGAATAGGTTGCAGAGATCATTTGGTTCGTTAGGGTGTTCGAGTCTTGTCCGCTGAGATAAGCATGGGTACGATCCTACAACACACTTTGAGTTAGTATCAAGGACGAATAGACTCTCAACATTGGTTGACGATAGAATATGTCGAAAGAAAAACGTCGGCACTCACATCGCACAAGCCTCCCTGACACCATGATGCAGATAGAACCTCAAGATCGGCAACACAAGCTCGAGCATCTGACTTAAATAGGGAGCGAACTGTGTCCCGAGCGTAGAAACGTAGATCACCAACGTCTCGAACACCTGGCATTTCTCGTCGATGGAGGAAGTGCGAACGACGACCTGCTTTCCGTCCATGGTGATCGTCTGGTGTCCTTCTTTATCTTCTGGGACGTCTTCGTCTTCTACGGGCATTCATGAACCAAAAGTTATGAGCGTTGGATGGAAAAAATGTGCAACGGACGAGAGAGAAGGGGATGAAAGGGAACTTACCGTAAATCGAAACATCCGCCTTCACACTCGCAGCCCTCAACAACTGCGGCATAACCGCAGGTAGGAAAGGTTCAAATTCGGGCCCCATAGTCTGACAGATCTTCGCCCACGTCGCGATGAGGTAGTGAGGGAGCATGACATCGCCGGGATCAACTGGGCTGTCTTCAAACGCAGACATGCGTCAGCCAAATCGAGGGACAAAGACGGAGAAAAGAGAGACGTACTTTGTATTCTGATCAACTGCTCTACGAAGACTTGGGAGCCTGGCCTGTCACGTCTCGTCCCACCGCGATCGCTATAAGTATAGTCAGCACATCGAGCCTCGGACGGATTCAACAAGGGAAGAAGGAGACTCGACACACCGATCAACCCGGCACACTCCATCGCCTTGAGTCTCAACGTCCTATAATCCGGTCAGTTCGCGTTCTTGAGGACATTCAGGAACAATGACATGATGCTCGAGTAATGCTATTTTGACCACGATCCACCAGAGCGCCACATCATCCACGCCAGTGCAAGCCACCCAGGCACAACGTCACCCGAGCAAGAAGAATCCAAACCAACGTCAGTGACATCAGTCTAACTCCCACCACAAGGGGAAATGGAGAAAAGCCCACCTGCGCGAACGTATCCTCACTCGCACCTGCAACCATCGCCAACGTCGTAATCACCTGCTCCTGCACATACCTCCTAACGCCCATCCCATTCTCGTTCCCAGCCCCATTTGCATCTGTGTTCGTGGAAGAGAGGCTGGCAGGATTAAGATGTTTGAACAGCTGCCCGACGATAGGACCAAGGTAGGGGATGAGTGTGTCGCGCTCGACGCCATCGCAGAAGTTGATGAGGGCGGCTGCGGCGTGAGCGGGTACTTTGTAGTCAGCGAGGTACGAGAACAGTGTATTGTCAGGATGATGCGGAGGGCGAAACAAGTGGGGAGAAATAACGGGCGAAATTGGGCAGAATGAGAAGAATAAAGGCGGAGAAAAGTACATCGATTCGGGAGCCTCGAGCGTAGGAATGAGCACCGAGAATAGTTGTTGGTGGTACTCCGCCTGGATCACTTGCTAACCAGTGGAAACGGAACACGTCATCGATCTGCATCTATAATTCGCCACAGTACTCGTTGAGAGTCAGACGTACCTCGAGATCTGTACAAAGCTGACCGCTAGATAGACGAGGGTGTATAATGAGTTTAAGTGCACAAACAGAAAGAGATGCGGAAGGATGCTGGCGAGAAGATGGAAGTACGAAGTGTGCAGGAAGGGAGACGTACACACATTGGCAAGCCGCATATCGCACCTTCGGATATAGATCGCTCAACAACGGGAGTATCAAACAGAAAGCAAAACAAAACACGGTGAGCACTTCGTCCGAGTGACGTCTCACGCGTAGCTCCACCGCCCGAGTCAGACTCCACCCGGCACACGCTCTCCCATTCTACGGTCGTCCAGGAGTAAACACTAGCACGTAAATATCCGTCACTGCAACTTCCTCTCTCCAAGCCGCTGCCACTTCCTTCGAGTGAAGGATGGGCCCTAGAACAAAATATCGAGGAACCCGATCACGACTCTTCCAACTCATTCACTCTGCATCCCAACTCATGTCTCCACACACCCTTCCTGCATAACCTAACTACCAAACCAACGATCCACAAAAGGAGACAAAAACACGATGTCGGACGGTAAAAAGAAGAAAAGAAAAGAATGAGGTACGAAGGAAAGAACGTAATCGACCACCTTCCCCCACACCAGGCATTAACCCATTATTGGCGGGCCGACGAGCTACTAATGGGTTACTCACAGCGCAAATTATTCAATCAATTCGGTGATGCTGAATGCTGCGGATATTTCAAAACTCTGAGTAAGCCGATTGTGTGGCAGGTATTTCTAGTTTGTGAGACAAAGGGAAGCACTAGAAAAGGTCCATAACATGACATACAGAGTTAATGCCGTCCTCTCTGGTGTAAGGAAGAATTTCACATTGGTGCATGCAGAAGGGGCATCTGCGATCTGGGAAGAAATGCAGAGTTTCAGCACACATTCCGCCAAATTGGGCGGAATATGGCCTGGAATTTGAAGTGCATGGCGGAAAGTGTTCTGAAACAGGCCGAAATTTGAAGTTGGTGGCGGAAGGCAGATGGAAAGGCTTACTATATTTGGAGTTTCAGTTGTGTTTCGGCACGCGGATCGACGCACGTATTCCTCATTGCATCTGCATTGCAACCAGTCCGAATGCAGCGGCAATTTCTTAGAACGTCTTCACAGCGGGTACGGTGTGCTTGGTGGATAATTGAAATATGAGATTTTTACCGGTGTGGAGGGAATGATCATGGTACTGGGCGGATATAATATATACATGCGTTCTTCGCCACAAAGTGAGTCGGTCTTATAGTTGTCTTAGCAGTAAGCGACCCGATGCCGATCCGCCAGACTGAAAGCAGTTGATGCCTGCTGTGCCCAGCTCATTTTGCATCACCTTACTCGTCCCCTCACCTACCACCGCGATGTCCATCAGGCCCACATATCTCAACCTTCACTCGTCCCTCGCCTATAGGCCCATTCAAATCTAACGTCCAGCACCGTCGCACCGTCGCGCCGATACACACCATCACAATCACGAACACCAGCCCAAGAAGTGGAGAGGAAAAATAAAAGGTGAAATAGATCAGCTAATGGAGACGATCATAACAACGAAAAGAAAAGAGACCAAGGGCAACGAACAAAAGAAGGACATATAACATCCCCGGTATGAACTGGAACGCAGTGGGCAGCAGTGCTTTCCCGCCAACGGCGCGCGCGAGCCTGTCGAGCGACTGTTCGTAGATGTGGGGCAGGTGTCGTCTGTCGGGTCATCGGAGGGCTGCATTATTGTCGAGATTGGGTCGGTACGTGCGAGTGCGTTGGATTCGTTAGTGATTTGGACGATTGGGTAGGTGATAAGTGAAGGTTTCGTCCGTGGAGTGGGGTGGAGTGGGTAGGTTATAGGCCGACACGAATGTCATACAAATCATGGAAAGGTCAAAACAAAAATCGAGGGCGGTCAACTGCTAATAAATGGTCAGGAATGAGACCAGGAAATGAAATGGGGTTGTATGGGCGATACAGAACACCTCAAGTGCCACATCCAATTCCACGTTACCAAACAGGGGACTGTCGAACCACCCGATCCACAAGGAAGTCAAACAATGAACGAAATGAAAGAACTCACATCAGCCTCCAACCACCCGCCCAACTCCGCCTCTCGCATATCAATCCCCTCCATCCCGCCCAAGCACTCCCTAACCAAAAGATGAACCCATCCCTCCGTCTTCCTCAACATCCCCGGTTTCGCCTCGCTCAAGTTGATCATAAACTCCAGCGCGGCCTTTCTCACCTCTTCCGCTTCGAGGTCCTGTTCGTCTTGTGGGTCGTCGTCCGCGCCAGAGAAGTGGGAGGGGAGTGTGCGAATGTGAATGCGCCGGAGGGAACAGAGGAAGAGGAGGAAGGGAAGGGACAGGCGACGGTGAGTGTGGGGCCTGGGTCTGCGCTAGGGAGGATGAGATCTGGAAGCCAGTGAAGGAGGGCGGGGAGATGGTGTGCGAAGAGGGAGGGAGAAGAGGTGGCGAGTAGGGTCATGGTGTTTGGGAACCTGTTGTGGCGGTGGCGTTGGACGATATGTTAGAATGCGTAAGTGAGATGAGAGTGAGAAGGGTGCGCGAGAGACGTACCGAGGGAGTTGGAAGGCAGGGAGAGAAGGAAGAGTGTTGAGGGTTGAATAAATTAATTTGAGGGCGTGGAGGATCGCGTGTGACAAAAGGGCGGAGAGGTGCGGAACGGAGGCTGCGAGGACTACGCGAGGAACCTATGGCAGAAAATAATAGTTAGAACGAATAGAACGCAGTGGTCACGAACGACCGAAGTGAGAAAAATATGGATTCAGATGTTGACATCGAGATATGGCGACGGTGTAAGAACGCCATCAGAGCAAGACGGGCTACGACAGACGGGACGCCCGAATGATAACATCCCATGAACCTTTCAGAGAAAAAGAGTAAGTGAAACACTCACATCGACGCTGCGGATCCTGGAGCCCTCTGTCAAACACCTCCACCACCGCCTCCGTCTGACAATCCAACACCAGATTTGGACAGCCACCAAAAACGCTAAACGCACTCTCCCTCTATCCCGTCTCTCCCGAGTTCGTCATCTGGAGCGCCTGGGCTTGAAGCGCGTACCACGGCGTTTCTCTGGCCATGTAATTGTTCGCGAGATCGGTGACGGTCTACGAATTCGCGGCGGACGACGGGGAAGGGTTCGTGTGCGAAGGAGTGGAGGAGGCGTTCAAGGGTGGCGAGAGTTTGGGATGAGAGATGGTCATAGAGGGTGAGGTGGGAGGACTGGTATGGTTTGTGGGGCGAAGGGGATGGAGCCTGGCGGAGGAGACGGCGTAATATGAGGACGAGAGAGAAGGATCACATCTGGTAGCATCTCAGCAGACATTCAACGATGAAACAAAGATAAGACTTACGACTTCGGTACTGGATGACTTCCCGTAGGGAAAATAAATGTTTATTTGGCATTGATTCAACGTGCTCGGCATCGCTCGGAAATGACAGCTGTTCAAGAAATCGTAGACGCGACGACTGGTCACTGCTGTGAGCACACTGGTCACTGTCGAATGCATTCCCGCTCACGGTCACTGTCGCAAATGTGCTGACACACTGGAGGGGACTTGCAAGGGAATTATGATGCGAATATGAACATGAACATGAATATGACGAGATGTTGCACACAGACGAGTAGCCTTTGCGGAGGCTGCGAACTGGTGGCGCTCCTTGTAATTGTTTCTATATGGGCTATACTTGTCCATAGTCAATGTCGCGTCTGAACGGACACACTAGGATACAGTCACTGGCTAGAAATGTGGACCAAAAATTTGCAGAGGAGAAAGCAGAATCTCGGGGAAGCTGAGCCCACGCAACCGAAGCTCATCCATGGATGATGTTAGCCATCCATCAGTATGTCGATGCGTATAGACCCTTGAACTTGACCAGGGCATATCAGACCTTTGTTCTCAGCCTTTTACAGCACAATATTATCAGACGTGCCTTGTAGTAATTTATTACTCATTTTCACGATTATTATGCCAGCTACGTGGGCATCGTCGAGCATCGTCGACGCTGTCCGAAAATTCCCGGAAAGGTACCCGGCGGCTCCCGGCCGTCGGCGCGCCACCTGAAGAGGTGGCTCGCTAGGGCAGACCGCCCAAATCTGTATCCAAAGACAATCATGGTCACGGAGACCGTAAATCAATGAATTCAACAGTCACGTCCACCAACGGACGTCGTACCAGGTACTTCGAGGCCTACTTCATGTCCCACCCACCGTTCGCTATGCACCAGTTTTCCCGCTGGGTTTTTATACGGTCATACTGGCGGTGGGCCTGGTTGGCTCTACCAATTCATCTAGCGCTGGATGAGTTGGTAGAGTCAACCATTATGGTGCCCATGCACTATATGCCGGGTGTGTTTACTGACCTTGTAAGTACTTACAGCAGTATCCAGAGACCGTGAGAGGCCCGGTATGCTTTGTGGCTATACCGAGGGTATCACAGCGGTAATGGGTGCTTGTCTGTTCTGCTGTAGTTTAGTTTGGTACATACACTGCTACAGATAGGGATATTGGTCCTCATGGGCCCATTTTGTATCCTGAATATACTTCCTTCCTTCCTTCTCACGGGGAAAACACGCTCCTGTCACGCGGTAAGTGCCGGGAGCGTCTTGTCTGTGACGGAATCGTGTTTTTGTGGCACCTGTGTAGTTGGTTTGTATGTCTTGGGGGAGGGGTCCTGCAGCAATGAGAACCGCTCGAAATTCCCTCGAAATTCCACGGCGTGACAGCTTTGATGGCCATGAGGTAAACCCGGCAACGGCACCCGAATAGATAAGATTGATGAACGGCGCCTCGCGTATAATTCGCGTACCCCTCAGGCGCCCGCACTGGATCGTGTTTTTGATTATCGGGAGCGTGTTTTTTCGGCGTCGTCCCACCTTCGGTGGAATTCTGGCTGGCAGCTTGGTGTGAAGCGCCCAGGTGCGCAGACACCTTCCTATCCAAAAAAACACGATCCAGCGCGCCTCCGTCACGTCGCGCCACACTCCCTGTCTTGCCACACTCTCCGGCGCCCTTCACTTGCTCCCTCTCAATTCCACCATAAACAGATCCCCAGTAGCTCTTACAACCACCCTCCAGCTCATGCGTAATGTGTAAACGCTACGAGGTACAAGTCAGAATATTTTCTGGGCCGCTTCGCGGCTCTTCGTGAAGTGGTCAATGATTCCATGACTGTATATAGATGTACATGACTCAAAATGCATACATTTTTTACTTTAAAATATATTTTGCACTCTCCATGCATTTAGCACTGTCTCTGCGAGCCCCACTCCATAATCTGCCCTCAGAGGCCATGAATGTAACTCAAACGGCACCTCCACGCAGCGGTGCCACACTCCGAGAGCCCAATCTGCACGCACGGCGCGTCGTCACGAAGAGTCACGTCACGTCACATCGTTACCGTAGCGCGTTTTTTCCATTTCCCAGTTCCACTTCCTTCCGCGATGGCGCAGCTGCCGGTTCTTCCCACGACTACAGATCCGGTGGGTGGCGGAGGCCACAACGTTTGCGTTCGCGAACGTTCTGGATACGAGTTGCCACTTATTTTGTAGCCTTCAAACGCACTTCACTCGCCCGTTTTCCCATTCTGCTCATCCTCAGTCATAGCTGGTAACTACCGCTTCATCCCTCCTGCTCAAAAAGAGATGATAGTTACACTGCACAACAACCATTTGAACACCCGGGAAAATGACGAGTTGATAGCAGAGCACAAAGCAAGAGCTGGCATGATGCTAATATGTACACGGCTGAGGCCTCAAGAATATTCGCGAAAGTTCCGTTGTCGGGCAAGCGTCTTGCGTGGCCTCCGCCACCTACCGAATCTCTAGCCGTGGGAAGAACTAGTAGCTGTGCCATCTCAGCGGCGCGTCTAGGATTTCTTGAACAGCTGGAAGATGGCAGCCAACCACAGAGCTGCGATCGTCATTTGTAAGCTTTGCCGAGCGGTGATCGCGTCGAATAAACTTAGACCGACATGAAATTCCCAGGCAACGGTAACTCATTTTGACTGGTGTGGCAATCTTTCGCTGTTCATCTGCGCAACGGTGTGAAATTTCTCACTGTACCCTCGCAATGCACCAAGTGAAATCTTGTTTTACTGAAATGTAATTCCAACAATATTTGTGGTGGAGGGGAGTTTCTCGTAAACACTCTGCTGTCATGAAGGACGATACATATAAAGTGTATCCGTGAAGCCTAAGGTCTTGCAGAACCAATCCTTCCCATATATTGGCGCCACCTCACTCCCCACCTGCCTCCTCTTCACCAGCCATCATGTTCGACCACCTCCCAAGCCGTCCTGTCATCCCCAACGTCCCCATTGTCCTCATCGTCCCCGTCATCCTCAGCTTCCCCGTCATCCCCAGCGTCCCCATCATCCTCAGCGTATTCATCGTCCTCAGCGTGTTCGTCATCCCCATCGTCTATGTCTACAGAGGCTCCGGTGTCAACCGGTACGTATGTTGATCTTGACAACCTGACGTTAGCAATCTCTACAGTCGGCAGCTCGAGGATACCGAATATATCCGGGTGAGTGAACGCGACATATTGAAGTGGGTGTGCTGTAATGGTCCTACTAGCTAAAAGGTCCATAAGTCTGCGGAGGGGACCACCAGCAGTATTGTGTCGGTTCATGAGACGTGAAACCCGGGCAGAATTGTTTACATACGAGCGAAAGACGATCTTTTGCAGTAGTGGGACAGGGTAATGGGTATCACAATCCACAATATGCAACGCATCAAAGAGTGGGTATAGATCTCCGATGTCGACCGCCAACACTTTGATGTTCGGAAATCGCAACAAAAGGCCACGGAGAGAGATGGCGCTGGTGTATGATTGAAACCAAGGTGACACGGCTGTCGGACGAGATATGAGTTCAAGCGATTGAACTATTGTCTCAGAAGGAAAGAAAAGGCTCTCGAGAATTGTTACGAGGGCACTCTCCCGTGGGGCATCGATCTTAGGAAGGTTGAACTGGATCACCAAGTGAAGATGGTAATCGACCTGTTGAACATCACCCTCTCGGAGTATATTGCAATGATAACGCGAGGGTCGTTTGGCGATGACATCAATGACACCGTCTCGACTAAAGTCCAATGACAGGAACTCCATACTATCACTGGAAAATCCGGCCCTGATGGCGTCGCGAAGCCACTCGAGGAATCCCTTCGGGATTACGCTGTCCAGAAGGTCGAAGTTGAGGTCGAGAGTAGACAGCGCAGTGGCATGGAGCCAGGGGACAGGAGGGAGACATACAGGTAGATCCTGCATCTCCACGTTCTTCAGTGATACAAACTTTAATTGTGGAAGAAAAATCTTAGGCAGGTCTTCGCCATCCGTCTCGTTATCTTCCGCGAACTGTATGGTCAGTCGCTCAATATTCGGCGTGCAGGCCAAAACAGTCCAGACTTCCCGAAAAGTTGCCCGATGAAAATGGATGTCGAAGAGATTCGGTAAAAGAGGCAGTGATGAAGCAGATACAGCCTCTGCAGGGACTAAATCGTCGTCAAGGACCATACCGAGGTCGACTCGGAGGGTGCTCAGATTGGGAGTCTTGCACAGCACGTTTGCGAGCTGACCCCAAGAGAAGCAGTGAAGACATACAGAGCTCGGGTTACTCCACAAGGGAGAGGATGAGGGGATGTAGAAGGGGAGCTCGACACAGATTGATTCCAGTTTGGGCGCCCGACCAGCAAACAATTTCACGGGAAGGGGCATTGGCTTCTGTTCCGCACCCTTAGCCCAACCTAATTCGTCCCATTCAGGTTCAACGACAACAATCTCCAGAGATTTTAGCTCCGGAGCGCCCTGAGAGCAGAGATGGTCTTGAACAAAGGTGTATAGCCTGGACGTAGAGAGGCCCTCCTTATGTAAATACGGCATTCTGGGCCTGGTGGTCAAGAAACGGAGACGCTGGATTCGTCCAATGGCAGAAACGAGAGTCGCGAGGGACTCTAGTGAACGAGGACGACATGCTAGATCAAGTGAGCAGTCAAGGCACATCTTTTGACTGTGTTCAATGCAGGCTTCCATGATGCGGTCGGATGCATTTGGAGTCACCGTCGCCCACAATCGAGGGTGGTCGAGCGCAACAAAACGCCAACGCTTGCAGACAAGTGCAATAGTGGCGAATGACCACGGTCGAATCTTTCGCCTGAGTATGACCTCGCGGGACCCGGTCTGATCATCGTTGGTGACCGGAACACGTCGGCGTTTGAACATTTTTTCGCGGGGGAACCCTTCGTCGTCGTCAACGCAATAGCGGAAGATGTTGCGTAGGAGTTCTGTAGGGATACGTTCGATACCACTGAGGCAGTCGAGCATGGTGTCAATGGTGCTACTTCGTCTAGAAAATATCACTGACCCAGAACATAGGTCGGAGGAGGTATTGGGACGCGATGATGTCTACGTGCGAAGAACGTGTTATCAGCGAAGGGCACTCAACGAAAATAAGGCCAGGATGAATCATACCGTTGAAGCATAGACAATAATACCACCTTCACTGCCGATCGTGTTCTCCATCGATGTCAACTTGTGAGATAGACAAGGAGGTTAGAGAGGACAAAACTGAAATGAGTAGGGATTTGCATACAGGGTCTGGCATCACCTTATAATTATAAACTGGAAGGATGGAAGGAGAAGAACCTCGCGTGGCTGAACCAAATAAGGCCGTAAATGGCAAGCTCTTCCGGCAGGGCTTCGGCAGGAACTTGGAAGGAAGGGGGTAAGTATCTCAGCCTCGAGACGCTCGTGTCCCTTCTCATCCCACCACTACCGACGACTCCGAATTCAGATATCGGCGGCCCTAATCGTCCACAATCCGGCTGGCCATCTGCGGGTGCCCGTTCCTTTCCAGTCGAAAGGACGGTCTTCGATCGAGGACACGCCCTCTAGTCCAGTTTCAGCAGAGTCACCCAGTGTATGGACTCGGCGCAGTCAGGATGCTCCGCCCTGTACATCGTATAAAAAGTTGTAGGGGGTGCTGCTCCGTTCTCGGTGGTCTACTTCCCCCTGCAGAATCGTCGTCAGGTTGCCGAAGGGGTATGGGGATAAGTACCAATCCCTATCGCGTCGGCGGTTTATTGGCTTGAAAGGAGTGTCTTCTGGCTCGTAACTTTTCGCCGCAGCATGTGGACGAGTCTTGGCGATTGGATTGGGCACCCAAGTCTGCCACTCTGTGTGAGGGCCACAGAGGACCTCCACATCGCTCGCGTTCGTCAGTAGCTGCATGTTTCGAGCTCGGAACACTCTTGGATAGTAAATAACATCGTTTGACTCTTCATCTTCGAACATGGAACACTCACTATTACTTTTCTTTGATTTTACGATACTGGATCTCACTTAGCCTCCCCCTTCGTTTCCCGGACATTCTGATTAGCTCTCGGGATCTCTGATCGTTTCTTTCAGTGTTATGGTGCACTTGTAGCTTGCCCGACGGCGCATGAGAACGTGCGGCTGATCGGGAAGCAAGCTATTCTTGTCACTTACTGTCGTGTGACGGGTTCTGCAATCGGATTGCATAACCTGTCCCTTTACACATTTCCCCCTACGAAAATAATTATGAAGGCTCGGGATACGTTCTATAGCATGTAAAGACATGCCATGAATATTTAGACCATTTTTCAGAAGCGGGATATACTTGATTGCAAACTTGCAATCGGTCGACTTGCGTTTGCAACGGTTTTCAACGCGACTTTCGCGGGCCGAACGACCGGCTTGCAAAAGACAGTCGCACTCTTGTGCAAACCACGTCCAAATCATTTTCAGCCTTGTAACTTTTACGTGGTGACCACACAGCAGAGAAATGATGGCATGATTTTTTTTGACACCGAGAGGAAGGGTCACAAAAATACAAAAAAAGAAATTGCAGAAATTGCAGAACCCGTCCCGATTGCAGAACCCGTCACACGACAGTATACTGGTGTTCTGCCACCCCTCGAATGCAGGTCCCCCCTCACCCTATGAACTCGAACGTTTCTGTCTGCCCGTCTGTCTGCCCGTCGTCGTCTGTCTCTCTGACTCGTCAACTCCATCATCCGCCTCTCGTCGCCATCGCCCTTCGCTCTTTTTATTCCGCCTCCACTCACCTCGCCTCAATACCCTCACTTCTCTCTTCTTCTGCTCTCTCCTTTCGTCTTATTTCTCAACTGCGTTTCGCCTTATCCTTAGGGAACTCGAAACCTCTCAAGACCCTACAGGTGTCCGCATATATTAATCGGGTGCATACATTGCTACTCTAATTCTCCTCCCATTTCCACTCGCTTGATCGGCCTCCGTTCTACCTCAGTAGACCGAGCGACCACGTCCCGATCCCCTCCTCCTCCAAGTAGTTCCGTACCTCCACAACGCCCAGTCTGCTGCCGCGCAGCCACCCCATATTCAAAATCTTCCTCGATATCTGGCCGATGACGCTTTCGGTGCTGAGGAGGGTAATTATTGCGGATCTGTAGGACGCGACGATTAACGACCGAAGGGAGATATCAGTTGAGATGATGAGCGACGGAGGAGAGGCGGAAAGGGACAAAGGATAGGGGTAGGAGGGGAGAAGGACGGAAGGATGAATGATGGGACAGGATGGATACCAAAAGCGGCGCCACTCGTCACACCAGAATTAAAACCGCTCAAGGTGGCAATGCTGGTAGAAGACAGAAAGAGAAAGACCGCACCGTTCGAACCAGTCCCCTTTACTCTCGAGTTCGATGAGGTCGTGAGAGGAGGATGCGGCGCTTGCGGAGGCGAGGCCGTGGAAGGAGGCGGTCATGTGTGAGGAACCGACTGAGCATATGTTCGATGGTAGTTAGTAAGACAATGAGGCGAATGAATGCAGAAAAAATACAATGGGAATGGGGACGACGAATGAAGAGATAAAGGGGAAGGAGGAAGTGCAAACGCACGAGAGTTCAGAGATCGGTACCGTCCATGGCCTCGATCAGCTGTGTCTCGTGGAACGGAAAGACTTTGTTACGGACGATGAACAGCGGAGTTTGGCGTGTGTCCACAAAAACTAGCATGTCACGTCCAACATTCGTTAAATAGCCCAACCACGACCAAAGGAAAAGAAAACGCACCCTTAATATCCCGCTAACTAAACGCTTGCCCATGACATCTCACCACATCCTGCACCGCCGAATTCTGGGTCCTAAAATAATTGCCACTGAAACTCCACATCTTCTCCTCCCTAACGGGCGTCACGACGTGGGGCACGCAGCAAGCGACGTTGAGGCCGAGGGGCGGGTGGAAGGACTCGAGGAGGACGGATTGGGGGGTAGAATGACCGAAGAGTTCCATTGTGGTTTTGTGTGGTTGCGGGTGGGCGTTCGTGGATGGTATGAAAGGGTAGATAGCGAGGTTTATAGGGAGGAGGAAGGGGCGATGTTCAAAGCGTTCGAACTAAACGTCGAGCGCCAATCGTAACACTGCGCCGTGCACACAGACTCTGAGCGTTTAGTGTGCGCATTGTTTGTTGACTGATTTGAAGGGGAAGAGCAGAAGCGAGCGAGAAGAAAGATGGTCGGAGGTTGGGACGACGCGATCTTGTCTCGTCGGAGGGGGGAGTTACAGCAGGGGGCAGCTCAATTCTACAATCTTGCTCGAGCTGCTTGAGCGACCCTCATATATTATATTGCGAGTGATATGAGATGGCTATGAGATGCCGGCAGACTTACCGTATTCGTACACGATCTATTTGCGACCTCGGTCAGTGTTCCTCTCATTGCTCTCCCAAGACTCGCTCGTTTTTGACGATTTTTGCTCGCTCATGCATACATTTTCCATGAGTATGCGATTGGGACATGACGAAGAGAGGGGAGGGAAAAGTCAGGATGGTCAGCGCAACCTGTGGCTTGGCTGCCGCCGGGCCCTGTGCGCGAAGCATCCCGGAGACCCAAATCCGGTAACGCAGCACGTCTGGTATATGAGCTCGATATGAGCGTATATGAGGGAGCTCGCGATGAGTTTGAGCAGGTTTTTAGAATTGAGCTGCCCCCAGAGGGGGATCGCACAGCGTCTGGCATAAATACATACGGTTGGAGTGTGCCCTCACCAAATTGCGCCATTTCGAAGGGCTCGGATCCGGGCCGGGTCTGGAACGAGAAGGGGAAACACGCGAGCGATAGCGGGTAGGAAAGTGCCTTATATAGAAGGTATCTGGCTTTTCCGACTCTAAGCAAAACCTGGTTCCTAAAGGACCAGGTATCGATATACGGTCTTGGTGCTACACTGAACTCCAGTGAGCATTCAAAGCCATAATGGCGAGACAATCACCTTCCATTTGACCAGCAAGGCGTGGGATGACCTCCAGTGTCCATTACCGTAACAGGATGGGAATTCCCAGGGCCACCGGAGGTCATCGCTGCCCGGCGACATCATTTACGTTCGGCGAAGTCCATCATTGCGAGCCAATCTCAGATTTCTGGGATTTCTGTGATGTCAAACAGTATCTCGATATTCTTTGTCTTCAATATTAGCGAGTTTGGTTAACGGGAGCTAGTGCAAGCCCAGAGGTATCGGTGACGCGAAATGGCGGGTAAGTAGTGCGCTCCAAAGTCACTCTATCGTGTGTGGGAGCGACATCGAGCGCAGATGAAGTTGACAGATGGGGGCGCTGCCATCCAGCCGTGAGTTACGAAATCATTTTTTTTGATTTCTTTCTCAACCCAGTCTCTATCACACCCCACTGTTCCACTCAATGGCGCACGAACTACCCCTCTACGAACAACTCCAGAAGTTGCGTACCTATGAAAAATTGCAAACCTTGAATGGTATAACAAAGGCCCTTTCGAACGTCAGAAAAGCCGCAAGGGGAAAGATAGAGCGCGAGGTTGGGAAATATGGGTATACCTCAAAAGAAGGTGTGTGTTTCACTTTCGATTCGTGGCGCGTCGATGCGGGGCTGCTCTGAATCCGAGGTCTCAGCTTGGAGATGTTTTCCTACCGTGCCCCTCTGGGCATGTTATGCCGCTCAACTTTTATAAAGGGTCCATTACGACCATAAGAGTGTTATTCCGTTATCTTGGGGGGCGCTCAAAGAAATGCCGAATCTTTCACCTGTTCTGAATGGTTCAATTTGGCGAGAGCATTCTCCATGACGGGTTAACTGGCGATAGGGCTCATATAAAATCGTAATCCGAAGCACTCATACACATCCATGCATATCGTCTGTACGGCATCTTGGAATGGTGTGTAAGACCATCGACGACGACGACGACGATGACGAGCAGGCCTTGAACTCCGCTCGGCATCATCTCCAAGATGTGTTTCGTCTCGCATTTCTCCTTGGCCCGACTCGACGCGAATCGAGTCTGGCAGATAAGCGCGGCCTAACAAGTTCCTGGTATTTCCTGACTAAAGTAACCGCACCCGTATATGATGTAGGTTTGATCAGAGCGCTAGAAGAGCTCCAAAAAGCTTTCCACACTCCTCCGGTGAACACAACAACAGGCATGTCTTATTACCACTCCTTCCGTAGCATTCAGCCGCTCTATTCGTGCTCGACTTTGATCTCTCATGTCTGACTGATTTTTGATCGTTATATCTCGTTCTCATCGCACGACATCGGTACTTCTGCACCGTCCTCTCAAACTG
Organism: Stereum hirsutum FP-91666 SS1; assembly: GCF_000264905.1. Lineage (NCBI taxonomy): Eukaryota > Fungi > Basidiomycota > Agaricomycetes > Russulales > Stereaceae > Stereum > Stereum hirsutum. The sequence continues at coordinate 1,564,692 of NW_006763143.1, forward strand.
ATTGAATAGATAAACCTCCTTCCTCCGGTAGCGCTCCTGTCCAGCTATCGGACAAGTCTGAGCCATCGGCTGCGGACCCAAAAGGTGTGTGTTCTCGTCCTATAAATGTTCTGAGAATACTAACCCAGACAAAGAAAAAGAAAACCCCGTCGCCGACCATGAGAACCCCTCTGAGCCACGGTCCACCACCGATTACACTCCCATCGAGCTGTCAGATAGGTCTCAGGCCTTACTTGTAAAAGGTGTGTTCTCGTCCTATCAATTTCGTAATAGATCCTAACTAAAACATTCCTACTTATAGAAAATGAGCACCCCGTCGCCGCACCTGAAGAGGTCCATGAGGAGAACCTCTCTGAACCTCAGTCCACCATTGATCACAATCCCATCGAGTTGTCGGATAGGCCTAGGTCATCTCTTGTAAAAGGTGTGTTCTCGCCATGTGAAGCTTCTGATAGATCCTAACTAAGACACTCCCTCTGGGAAAAAAACGCAGACTTCTCTGAGGTCCAAGAAGAGTCCTATCCTGACCAGACCGTATGGCGGTATTTCGATTTCGACGCCGATACTCCTCCACTACCCAATCAGCATCAACTTGCAGATCAGCCTCCTTCCGAAGATTTGCCTAAGAATACTGTTACACCCTCACCCTCACCTCAGAGCGCGCCCCTTACTAAACCTCCTGCCACCCTTGATATATTTACCCCGCTCTTGGGAAACCCTCAGTCCACATCCACGGACCAACAACGTATGTACTGTATCTTATAAAGCTCCTAATAGTTCTCAACTAAGATATTGCCAGTGGCAGAAAATGGGGACTTCGTCGCCACGCCTGAAGAAGGTCAAGAGGAGACCCGTCCTGGACGATCAGTCGAAAAATGTACGTCATATTACCATGTATACTGTGGGTCGCATAGCTCTAGTTCAGCTTGCACTGACGATCATTTTGTATACCCTCAACAGTTACTCCCGGGACTGTGGAAATGGACATCGATCCCGGGCCACCGCAAGCTGCACAGGGAAGCGGTGGGGTTTCCTACCTAGATCTGGATCACAATTACGATTATGCGAAGGACGACGAGAATATTCTCGACGCCGCCTCTTCTCCTGACGATGATCATGTGAATATGGACATCGACGTTGATAATCCCGAACCACCGACTTCCTCCAATCCTGGCGCTGGGTACCTCGAGCCTAGTATCCGCCGCGACCATCTCCGGACAGGAAGACAAGTGACCACCTCCATCGCCCAGCCCCCGCCATCCAATGGTGGAAGAGTTCTCAAGGTCCCAACGGAAGTAGAGTTCGTCGACGAGACGGGTCGGGTCACTGTTATGGATTCAAGGCACGCAGAAGCTACCCGCTCAGATGTTCTCCAAAATATGTGTGCCCTGGAGAAAGGGCGGGACATCGCTCTGGCGGTGTTGCAGATAAAGGTCCGTGGGTAATCATTCTACACTCTACGATGAAACTCAAATCCCTTATTCCAGGGCACAAAAACCTTCGAGACCCGTTGCCTCAAGTGCATCAAGAGCGGAAAAGGCCGGAAGAAGGAGAAAGGTAACTCTGACGCCTTCGCAGATGACATCGACATCCTCGAGTGCGGATGCGGTGCGGATGCGGCGTTGATACACCTGTGGCTGAGAAAGCAAGCTTTAACGACCTCCTCAAGCCGAAGCCGCCCTCTCCCTGACTGGGATATGAAGTGGACGTTTACACACAACGGCCTCCCCTACGTCCAACACGCCATCGAGTCGACTTCGGGGTTGACTACCAGCAATTTGTTTGAGCCTAAGCCACAACAACTTGCTGCTACCGCGGACTGGGTCATAAAACAGCTCAAGGAGGAGGATAATTTGGGGGAAGATTGCAGAGCTGCTCTGAGACGGTTCAGAGACGACCTGGATAGGATGGACCTTGACTGATGACCACTTCAGTATCGCTGGTCGTCCTCACAGGGTGTAGCCAATCAATAGTTACATATTTCTCTTCGATTCACAGGCAGATTTTTGCTTCGCCTCTGTCCTTGTAGTGAAGATATTATTTGTACAAAATCTCTTTTTTCATATCAATACGACACGATTATGTTCTTGGGTGAGATTTGTCGATACGCATTTGATAGACATATATACTGGCCAGATGTCGTGCTTCTGGCTGAAGTGGACAGGTCGTGAGTCGGATAGAGTGGATGAGTCACTGCGTTGAGCGGAAAGTGTTGAGCGTGGATCGAAGGAGCTGATACGTGAGGGCCCTTTGTATCAGCGGCGGAGAGTGCGTGTCATAGACGCGCCGCGGATTCAGAGCTAGGTGGCCCTCAGGCAGGTTCCTACCCATCCATCCGGGAGAGGGTGCGGTAGACGGGGGGCAGCGAGGCACGGTGGGCCCTGTAAGATAAATACTGTAGTTTTTCGACCTACTGTTCGTCCCCTGTCCCCCGACCGCACCGAACCGAACACTTTTAGGGGGACTGTCCCCCCCTATGGGTCTTCCAACGAACAGGTAGGGGGGACACATCTGTAACTCAATAAAATTCATAATCATAATAAATATTCACGAAAAATATTCAGATTGCATTCCACAGTATTTATATATAGAAAGTCCCAAATATATATCATCCCATCAAAACAGCCCGTAATTGGAGAGAACCATTTCTATTTTTACAGGAAGCACGCGCGCAGACATGGTCCATGAACGACTGTCCATGTCTAAAGTATGACAGTAATCAATCGGACGCAACACAGGTCCTCCGTCCGTCCTGTAGCTAAAAGACGCCAGGCCACAACAGTCGGCACACACATTCCGCCACACAAGTCAGAGCAGAAAAATGATACTCACTACAACGGCCCTGAACAACTCCGCCGCATTCCTGACAATCCTACAGCTCACTCCGAACTCCGCACACCTCCTCTTCAATTCGGGAAGCGACGGATGCTTCGCACCTTCCTTCTACAGCATCAACACCACATTACGCGGGCCATCCTCACCCAGAGTGGCCATCAACGGCCCCAACGACGAAGTCTCATCCACACCGAGAGGAATGTCTTTCAAAGCGACGTCCTTTCTAGATATGAACGCCGTAGACCGCTCGATATTTGAGCTCTCCAACGAAGGACATTCCTTCGCCAGGGCCGTTGCCTCCGAAACCCCCTCAATTTCCCGGCGACTCAGAGTGCGAGTTCCTCAACTGGCTGCTTCATGACACGGAGAAGGCTGAAAGTCTCCGATCGGTGCATGTCTTGTTTAGCGATTTGGCTGCGCTTGAGCATATCCTCACCGCGCACGGTTCGAAGCTTCAATCTCTTTCGTCAGACTCGAAAGCTTCAGCGCACACGGCTCTTCGGCGACAAACTGAGGCGGGTAGCCACAAAGCGAGAGGTTTTGGAGGCCGGGCCAGGCAGATATGAGCTGAGGGAGAGAAGTTGGTGGATCAGTTCGTGAAGCGGGGAGTGACGGTGCATGATGCAGAGCAGAGGATGAATAGCGTTTCCTCGTCGAACGTCGGCATTCGTTCTTCTGCCGGGCGAAACTGAGAGTGGAGCCGTGTGTGTTTCGGAAGGCGGCGTGGGGAGAGTAGGCCGTGGAGCGTAAAGTCGATCCCTTTGAGGTTGAGGCACATTGTTGTGGTTAGGGAGAAGGAACGAGGAAGCAGACAGAAGGGCTGGGAGGGTTGATGGTTGCGCTGAGAGTCCGGACACACAACGCGACGACACAACCACGTTCGGTACCTGGATCAACAACAATACAAAACGTGTTGGGTAAGCTGCGTGAACAAAGGCCGTTGTGGCGAAAGAGGAGAGTCTGGGCTGGAGAAGACCATGACTTATAGACAAGGGAGCAAGCGAGGAGGAGAGACGTGTCGGGTTCATAGGTCGGGGTGATGGATGCGAGTTCATCTATACTGAAGATAAGTTCGGCTGGAAGGGCGGCCAGACCGGCATTAGGCTTGGGTTTACAGAGCGCTGGAGAAGCAGGGGGTTCCCTCGCAAGCATCAGCTCGTATTTGGAAGCGCGCTGAACGATCTCCCACACCGATTTTGCAATCGTCTAGTTGTAGGGGCCGGGGCGTCGGAGCTGAGGTCGTCGTTGACTTGGAGGGCTTGCACATCGGCCCAGACAATGGGAGGTGACCGAAGAGCAGTTTTGTCTCGGCAGTGCGGAGGCCTTGGTCCAGTGAACGGGGAGTACCAACGTCCGGGTCGTCGACATTTACAAAGAAGAACATTACAGGTATGTGGTCTTCTAGCATGGTAATCGAGAAGGGTTTCAGAGAACGTTGAGGGACAAAGACGAGAAGCTCGGAGGTCATGAGAAGATAAAGAACGACATACCATCGACAACCTCCCCAACCTTCGGTGGTCTCAACTTCTCCTCACTAGTACTAACCAGCATTTTTCTCGAGTCACAGTCCTCCCCTTTCGCCTTGTCTCACGGTTTCGCCCGAGAACGACATGCTTGTTCGCGACGGCTAGGTAATCAACCTCCAGGCGTCATGTTATTGTCAGTATCGTTTGTGGAGGAGCAGAAGCGGGCAAGTAAGGTGGGTTTGGTGAGAAGCAAGAATGATAGAGTGAGGGTGGAAGATGTGTAAGGGGTGCGAGAGGCTGACGGGGAACGATCGACTAGAATACCGTGTTGGTACTGAGTAAAGAAGGGTACACAGAAATCGTACCTTGAGCCGCGAGCTAGCATGCTCGTGAACATCGTTCACAAAATTCGGCCCATCGTGAGCGCGCGAGACAACTTGATCAGATCCAGGGTACACGGCGGGCGTAGCGGATTCAGCACGATGCGCGAGCGCGTGCGGAGCGCGAATGTGGGGGGAGGAGCTACAACGCACGTCACACAAGGACCCGAAAGGGTCAAGCAAGTGCACGCGCGTTCTACACTCGGGCGGGCTGAGAACTTGCCGGGATGGTCCATAACAAGTGGTCCATAACAAGATGGAGGTGAAGGGAGGGAAAAGGATGCAGGGACAGAAAGTTTGTCGATCAACGAGTAAACGAATAGAGCAGAACCAAAAAGAGCGAGAGATGCTGGCTCACTATAGTTCGGAGTAGGAGCCGCCAGCGTCATCGTGTGCTCGACTGTCACGTCGACGAGCGCAGGTGATGATCAGAGCGAGAACGAGCGACGCTCAAGCTCGCTCAAGCACTGTCAGATAGGCGGCCGTCGACGCGTCGCGGTTTCCACAGGCATGTCGGAGGTGATGGAAAGGTCGGCGGATGGAGTATATAACTCAACATATCTCTTACGAAAGAGATAGGAGGCAGGTCCAAAAGAAAATGGGAGCGAAACGAAAAGAAACGAGACGAAATAGAGAGGAACGTACCGGGGGCGAAAGAACCCGCATGCTCTCTGTATGCTCAGTTCTAGCTCCGCATATTGTGCCCTTCTTCCTATTTTACTTTCCTGACCTCCTTTCAGGAGTCTTGAAACGAAAGCCATGCACGTTGACAGGCGGGCAGGTGGGCGTACGGGTGTAGGCAGACGTGATCTAAGGTGGGTGTAAGCAGACGTGATTCAGGGACGGTGAGGCGTACTGATGATACGCACATGGGACGGAGACGAGACACATAGCGGCTTGATAAAGGCTAATGGAAGTACGGCGATATGGTAGATAGATGAATTACGAGGAGAGTGCAAAGTTGAAGAGACCAAGGTGGCCAAGCAAAGCCAGCGGACGCCACACACGACAGTGTGAATTCTGCTCAAGACCCATGTCAGCACCGGCTGTAATGCTGGTTACAGGACGGCCACGGACAGTATGGATGTGACCAGCGTTGTAGCAGTGAATTACAGAACGAGTGTAGCCCGAGAAATGACAGAATGCGCACAAGAGGTACAGATCGCGTACGTATGCTACATTCCGTGTGTGGCTTAGATTACAGCCGGATCGCAGAAGGCCGCAAACGCAGTGAGTATATGATTAATTGGGGAAACTTACATCGGCTTAAGTTTCATGCGAGCAGCCACGGATATCTCTCAGATCAAGGCTAACGGATTCATCAACATAGACCTCGACATCGTACAGCATGCTAGCCATGGTCGAATAGCGTTGGAGTGGGGATTCGGAGAGGGTTGGGTGGCGAAAGCGCTGGAGCGCTCTAGGGTTAGGGCTTGAGTCAGCACTCCGTTAGCATCAGATCCACATCGCTCCACATCGAGGTCTTCGTTGACTCTGTGACTGGTCTGGCGTCTTGACTGTTTGGCTGGAGGCACGCCATTTTTTTCTCCGCGCGTCACTCCGATCTCATATGCAAACGGCTGTAGCACACCAGGCATCAACCTATCTTGGGCGGACCGATGAGCTTCCAAACAAAGTGGTCCTATCTTGTATTTGCGTTGGCCGCAAAAAGTCCATCGCCGGTCCGCCAGGTCGAAAGGAGTTGATGCCTGCTGTGCAGGATGTTCGTTAGTCTTTGCATCTTCGTGTGAGATAGCAATGGGTGGTTTTTTGTTCCCGTTCTTTCTTTGTACTGTGGTAGTGATGGATGAGTGTGCGATGAGGATCTCAGGGGTATATTTCATCGAAGGAGGTACGTTAAAGGTTTTCGAGGAGTCCAGGTGGTTCCTTTTTATGGCGAAGCGAAGGGTCGTGAAATCATCAAACGGTAGTAGGTACGAGTTGCGACACGCAGCCGACTGCTGGTACTTCCGGTCTCAAGCTCCATGTCCTCGTCACCACGTGAGCGGCTCCAAGGACTTTACGTCGGTCTTCAAGAACGTTGATCGATGGGAAGCCTTGATCGTCGATGAGGGCCAGCAGCGTTAGTTCAAACATGCTCTATTTAACTGAGGAAAAATGCTGACTTCGTTGCATCTTGCAGTCAAAAACGACGGCAGTCTCCTTTTCAAGAAGTTGAATGAGCTCAACACTATCCATCGCATAATCATGACAGGGGTACGCTCGCTGTACCTGTCACTCTTTGCTTATTTCTTGATCTCCGAGGTCCCAGACTCCTCTGAACAACAACATGCGTGAACTGTTCGATCTCATGAACTTGCCCAACCAGACCAATGGAACGATCTTACTGCGCTCGAGGAATACGATCAAGAAAACCTAAACGAAGAATCGGTGAAGGCCCTACATGAGAGGTTACGTCCGTATTTCCTGAGACGGGTCAAGGCCGAGGTGTTGAAGCTGCCGCCTAAGGTATATAATTTCCAATCAACAACGCTGTGGCCCAACTGAAAACACTGTCTATTCTCCCAGAACGAGGTCATCGTTCCGTTGTCCCTCACTCCTTTACAGAAAGGGCTGTACAAATCCGTACTCAGTACGATCATATCCCAGGCAATCTTTTATTCCTGTGCTCATAGTCTATCTAGGCAAGAACGTAAGTTCCTCACCAGTTTAACACGTTCGCTCGGACAATCTGTCAAGGTAGCATCAAACAAGTCGAACGTAACGAACATTCCCATGGAGTTGCGAAAGTAAGCTCTCGCCCCGACTTTGTCTCTTCATTTTGACTAAGTTCTTGGCTCGTTTAGGTGTATTCAGCATCCATACCTTCTCTCCCTGATATCGAACCCAGAGGACTAACCCAGCGAGAGACACATAAGCGTTAACTTGCTGCTAGTGCCAAACTTCGTCTGCTGGAGGTCCTTTTGCCGAAGCTGAAGGCGCGTGGCCATCGGGTGCTCTTGTTCAGTCAAGTATACAACTATCCTGGTCGCTACTCTTTATCGTACATCTGATTTGTACTGTACACAGTTTGTCATTGTTTTGGACATCATCGAAGACTTCATAAATTGGAAAGGGTCCAAGTATCTTCGACTGGTCGGTTCATCTCTCGGTCTTGGTCCTTCAGATGCTAATAGGCAATAATATCATCTCACGACGGGAATACGAAGCAGCCCGATCGCCAGAAGGGCATGGACGAGTTCAACCGTCCGAACTCTGATGTATTCATCTACCTCCTCTCTACACGGGCTGGTGGCGTCGGAATCAATCTCTGGAGTGCGGATACTGTAGTCATCTTCAGTAAATTTAAACCCCCATCAGGTCTGTAGCTTTTCTAGACCCTCTTTATGAACCTAAACATGTTCACAGGATCTTCAAGTACGAGCCATCGTTGCACTGTATTCTGAGTCTGATTTCTGAAAGTGTCACATCCAGGCTATCGCACGGTCTCATCGATACGGACAAACGAAACCATGCCTCGTCTTCAAGTTGATGGCCAAGGACATAGCTGAAGGTAGGCTGTTCTCTGTACTATCCACTGTCCTCTTCTTTCTGACGGATCATAATAGAGCGAATCGTTCAGAATGGCAAGAAAAAGCTCATACTCGACCACGTTATTGTGCAGAAGATGGACGACAAGGAAACCGGCGAAGACGTCTCTTCCATCTTAACCCACGGCGCTGAAGCTCTTTTCGAAGAAGGGGAGGGAGCCAAAGACATAACGTGTACGCCTACACGAATTATATGTATAGATTACGAAAATGATGTCGATAACCTGATCACCACGACCGAGAGCGAAATCACTCAGGAGGAGCAGGTTTCATCGGCTATGACCTTCTCGTTCGCGAAGGTCTAGGCTGCTGATAAGGATGGTCTGGAAGAGATGGCGGATGAGGAGGCCGATACTCAACAGGCAGACTTGTGGGCCCAAACTCTCAAACGCATCGAAGACGAACGCGCTAAGCTGCAAGCCATGGACGTCGCTATTCTCGTCATGCAGCCGCAATGGCCGTAAAGCCTCAGGTAAGCTTTCTCATCATCGTCTAAAACCGTCGCGGGTTTCACTAATATTCGTTATGTTCAGCAATTCATCGACCTTGGGAACACACCCAAGAAGAAGACTAACGGTGAGAAGTGCAAACGGTCGGAGTCGACAATATCTGATGAGTCAGAGGGCTTTAGGGGCTCTGTGGCATCTGCGATTTCCGATGGCGATACGACTGATTCGGGCGTAGTCGACGAATCCATTCCAAGGACGAAGAAGGCGGCACGGCCGTCGACTGATGCGTCAAGCCATCACCCAGTAGTTCAAGGCTCGGATGCTTCAGGCTCGGAAGTTTTCTGCAGTATATGCAATACCATTCATTGCGGGCCTTGCAATATGACGGACAACCCAGAGAACTTGGCTGCATATCGACTAGCTTTGTTAACGAGGGCGGACAACGAACCCATCGAGGAGAAGGTATATCCCTCCCTCATGCGTCCGTTTTCCCTTATTGATCTTTCTTTCTAGCGGGAGGCCATCACTCTTATCGAAACCGTTCTCAGAGACCATGGAAAGCTTCACCTCATAGACGGCCAACCTCTTCACCTCGTCGAGAGGCCACCGCCGGCAGCAGTTTCCGTCAAACAGTCCAATGAAACATCAATACTGCATGCACTTCCTAGCGCTCAACCACCTGTGGCACCTGCCGCGTCGTTTTCCAGATCAGCTCCCGGGAAGCGTGTCTCTGCTCGCGATGGCAGTTCTTCGTCTTCAGCTGCCGCACGTCTAGCGCCGAGTTTCATGAGTAGATTCCGAATCGACCTCTCCGTGAAGCCCTCCAAACCGAAGCCCAAACCGAAGCCCGCGCGTTTAGAGGCGCTCCAGCAAACTTCACCGATCTATGCGTGAAGACGTCCAACATCATATCGCCCTGAGACCCGGTTGGCTTCATTCCAGTGAAGATAGCGTACAAAACTTCTTACATGGATTTCTGGTAGAGTAGGCATTTGGTACGCCGAAGATACGTCAGAGCTCATGCTTGAAGCTGCGTCTGAATCGAGTCTTTGACGTTTGACCGAGAGAGAGTTGGTAGCGGGCGTTTGGGACGCAAACTGCATCGAGAAGGACACTCGCAAGGGGACGGGGGAGGAAGAGCACAGTGCGTCACAAAGGACGTGGAATTCGTAGAGCTAGCAATAAAACAATAGCTATTGCATTCTTCAGTCTTCCGTATCGATGCGGGATCCCTATGACACGCACCACGATCGTTGCCTGTTCTCGGCACTCGCGACTGAGACAAGGAACGTTGTTTGTTTTATGACACTCTGAATCAGGTTCGGGCTCGCGCAGAGACCCAATAAGAGATGGCAATTCCGCGAATACTAGACTGAGAGAACTGCGCGAGGCTGACTCTAATTCAGAAGATGAGAGTGTCAAGGACAGACGAGGTAGACGAACAGTCAGCTGCAGACAGCTCGAATTTTGATCGTCCTCTTTCCATACGGCGCCACCGGAATTCCACGATGGCAGTGCCACATCCAGTAATTGTTGTGGCGCAGGATGGGACGGTGATGAGACACCACTCAGCTGTGTACATACTAATTCAGCAGTTACAATGGGTCCGGAACACGACAAGAAAAGATGCGGTAACAATAAGGTACAAGAGACTACATTATTTACGTTCATAAGTTACAGTCCACCAGAGTTCGCGAGTTCCCGCCGTTTCTGCTGCTGTAAAAGCCCGCGCAGTGACTGAACTGTCTTCGTATGCTCTGGGTGGGCCTCCATTGCTTAGATCGCGTGGGATATAGTAGAAGGTCGGTCAGTCAAATTGTAGGGAGGGTAAGAATCTTTGATCAAAACCTACCTCTTCGGCCCAGCGGCGTGGATGGGGCAGTCCTTCAGTAGGTGGAACTCACGACCGCCAACAGCACACCCTTCCTTCAAAGGGCCATTCTTTGCTTTCTTGGGGTGATTGGGTTCATCAGCGGTACTCGGCGCCACAGGATGCTTTATACCAGCCAGGCCTGCGCTCGAAGATGATGACACGTTCGGTGTAGCGGAAGGCAACTTAGACGCCGTTGAAGGTTTATTTCCGTTCAGAGCGTTCAGCGTCGACTGTTTAGAAACCGTTGGCTTCGAAGGCGTGGTTTTCGAGACGGGAGTCATCTGAGACTTCAAGGCATTGACTGAAGAGAACAATGGCTGTGGGCGGCCGGCAGCGGAAGAGCTTGACGCAGCAACATTCGACACGGTTCCATTGACTCCCTTCTGTACAGGTGCGCTAGCGCTAAGAGGACTTTGGTGATAGTGAGAGGCTCGCGTGTGTCGGAGAGAAAGTTCTCGCGCTGGCTGTGACATCTGCCTTGTTCAATCAACGACCGATCCTCAATGTGTCGACTTTGGAGGTATGAATTCTTGCTTGCACTTCACTGTGCCTCCATGTATCTATGCTCATAATCAATTCAATACTATCTGGAATATTCCTTCTCAGACTCAAATCGGTGATACCCTTTCAGACTCCAAAACCGATGACTGGGTCACTGCGTACAAGATGCGAGACAAGATGCGCTGTTCGCCTGATGCTCGCGACTCACTCACGGAACCTAAAGTCGTGACGCTTCCTCCTTCATCTGCTTACCGTAACTGATAAAACTTCGTAGGAGACGCTCCTTCTCTTTCATAGTCATGTCGGCGCAGTGTAATTGCAACGTGGCCTCCCGGTAGTGCTAAATTGGATTGGCAAGCTGGTAGACGACAATTTCGAAGACGTCGCACCGGGGCCACCCACACAGCCGGGACAACAATCTCGAAACATTATACTGCTGAACAACATGAAGCGCATGAAAATTGAGCCTTCTCCATCTCAGAAGCTTAATCATATCGAGCCTCCCTTCTCAACACCCCCTCCGCCGCCGCCACAGGCGCCTCCGCCGATTCCAATGGCACCGCCAATGTCAAACGGACCCTACCTTCAGGCCGCCCCGACTTATTTCCAGCCCAACCCAATCACTCCAGCGCAACCCACGGCCGCCTTCCTCCCTGCATTCAATCAGCTTGCCGCCCAGAGAAAGCACTCGGTAGAGTGGCAAGCTCAATCGACAGGACCATCGCACGCGCCTGCGTGGACTGTCAACTGTTTGGGTGAGTGATTTAGACAGTATTATAGCGCCCAGAGCAGAGCCAGATTAGACGGGGAAGCGAAGCGCCGTTGCTGCACTTGTTTATTTCTTTGTGTGTACATGCAATCAATGAGCTCGAAATTGTCTGTTGGTGAAGGTGGTATACAAGGAACGTCGCTGCCCCTCCCCCTCCAAGTTGGCTCTGCTCTGGGTGTGTCTTCCCAATCCTAATCAGTGAATTCTAGTCGACCGGTTACCGAAAGGCTACGGCATGTTATCAACTTTTTGTAGTACTATAAAATATATTAATGTACTTACCTACGAATGCATGAGCGAAAGAAAAAAGAAAACCCCCTCGCCACAAAGGCCACAGTCGAGCCAAATCAGCGATGATTTGAATCGGCTACCGGTCCGGCGTTCTTACTTACTACGCCACTTCGCTCGGGCCACAGTACTGATCTCTATCGAGATCATCTCCTCCTCGTTCCTTACTCCCCTCTTCGAGTCACCTTTGGTCTTGTGCTGCTCAGTCATTCACCGGATTATTCATGTACTTGATTACTGAGCCATGTCTTCATCCTTGGCTTTCTATTCGTTACTCTTGAATGTTGCTTAGATGTCTCCCTTTGCTATTCGTCGACACTTCCTATGGCGACATCTTGGCTCTTCGTACCTAATAATCTGGGTCATCTTTGCTTACTGGGTTATTCTGTCTCTGAATGTATAAAAAACTCGTATATACATTGAATTAAATCTCCAGACTCGATCTGGTCTGTTTCCTCCCTTGGGCACCTCCTCAGCTTCGTCCTCATCAGTCAAGCGCGACCTAGAGAACCCTAATCGAGTCGTTGACACGGCACTGGAAAGAGTGAACAGTTAGCGAAGGAAGCCGTCGCAAGACAGGCCTTTTACAATCTGGGTTGGGCTGGCCGTCAGTGTACTCCCGCTATTGTTCTGTAATCTGATTTTACTCAACTTAGTAAACAGGATCCTAACATTCACGTCGTTGGTCCTCCAACCACCCTCGGTGCCCTGCGCGCCCTTCTCCGCTCCTGATCTCGACGGGATGTCTGCAGTCCTCTGCATTATTGCTTGCATGTGCAGGTGTGGCACATGCGCTGGACCAGTAAGCATTCTTACAAATTTCTGCACCTGTTTTGGGCGAGCTTCCGAGCGGGGAAGGATCTGGAAGGATGCGCGGGGCACCGAGGGTGGTTGGAGTATGATTCAACGTGTCTGTATCCTGGCACTAGATCCAAGACTTTCAAAATCCATTGAGAGTTGATAGAGGAAACGAGAGTGCAGGCGGATGGAGGGAAGGAAGGAAGGCAGAGGCGTTCGGCAAAATTTGAAAAGTCGTGAATTCTAAGTCCGCGTCCAGCTCAAGCTTTACATTGACGCTTATCTTTCAGGCCGGGGCGTATTGGTATCGAGCTCCGATTTTTATATGTACAGTTTTGGTCGCAAATGCGACGTGAGGTCTGATCCTGTGTGTACATGACTGACCTGGATCTGTCTCCTGGTCCGATCCCTGGTGCGTACGGAAAGCTGGAAGGACTGCCTAGATCTGATCACTATGCTTACAGTTCTGCTGCATATGCCTATGCTCGGCCGCGAACTGCCACTCTCCAACACTATACACCACCACACAGACCATTCTGTGTCAAATTGACAGTGTTTTAGGCGTTCGTCTGGGGGAAGGTCCAATCCCTCATGAGTACGAAAGGTGCCCTTATTTGGACTGCCCGATCCACAAAAGTACAGAAATCCTCCAAAATTCGAGTACAGAACCACCCGAATGTTGGGTTTCGGGATCGGACCTCGATACCAACACGCCCCCCTCCTCACTGGCGGCGCACATTTGTTGTGGGCTGGGGGCAATGTCAGAGACCGGCTTGACGACGTTACGGTCCTCAATTACAATTCAGGCGGACGATATTATCGTCCCACATTACATTTCGAGTACAAGTTATATCCTAGCATGACGAGCTACATGACGAGCAAGAAAACAGCTTCTTTGAGGGCCCACTGCCGGCAAGGCACCACCATAACCAAGTACGCTCTCCGACAACTTCGACCGCTACGGAGAGCTACATTGTCAAACTCCTTGGCGTTCGCCATTCAGGCCAGTAAAATTATCCACTACATCTGTCGTCGAACAGACGTGGGCCTTTTGCAAGTCATACAAGATGTTCTAGTGGGGGACTTAACGCTCGACCCCGACATGGCTGCCTCATTTGAACCTTGCGATCCTTCGTTTGGCCCAGCTGACGATGCCGAGGTGCAACAATCGCTTCGCACAAGCTGTTGTACCTTACTCTCTTGCTCTTGTAATCGCAAAAAGTGTCAGTTACTGTTGGGTCCCGATGGACGAGCGGAGGCCGGATCATCCTCCCGCTCCTCCTCAGGGATCAGTCCTCACGCGGCCTACCATCCGTGATATCTGACGCCACACCACTCGCTTACGCCACACCGCTCGCTGACGTGTGGAGACGAGTTTTCATAGTGATGATGTGTGGGACGGGGCAAGACGAGTCAATAGAATTCTTGGATGTCACTGCAAGCTGGCCATGGAGAGGGTGCATACAAGCAGGACTGGTGCCTTGACCGTACAATCTCGATCTGATGTAAAATAGAATACCAGCCGATCCTGTCCTGCACCTTCCTGTTACGCGTCCCGTTCCTTGCTCCTGTCCTCACCCTGCGAAGAATCCAAGAGAAAGGCAAGAGTATAAATCCCTCACTGAGGTGCACCCAGCAAGACACCCAATCTCAACAGAGTCGTTCCTTCCTATGTTCGCTGTTAAGTTTAGTTAGAGTCGTTAGCAATTGGTGTATGCGTACCTCTGAGTAGACTCCGACATATTATCGGAGCCTAAATTGTTCCAAAAATAGGGCGATCTGCCCATGTTGTATCGCATTCCCAACTTACTCGGGCTGAAAGGCGGTGTGAGGGGTCGCTTCAGAGGATGTGATTCGTGGCAAAGATGTATGCCTGGACCCCCATGAAGAACCTTGCGAGCTTGTGATATGATTCCTTCGAACGGAATGGGTGGCGGCTGTAACGTGACGGTTGTATACTCTTGAATGGTTGATACGCGACCTGTAGCGGGTTCAGTGATATCTGAGTGTTCTAGAGTCTGGTGTTCCTCACTGTCTATGCGCTGGAACTTTGGAGACCGTGACACTTCGTCCTTCAAGAGGAGCTCCAATTTGTCTGGTGACATATGAAGCCTTACTGAGCAAGATTTCATGTGTGAAATCTTATCCTTGACCGTCTTTCTTGTCGTCCATCGTCGCTTGCAGCAGACACATGCTTCAATTGAAGAGACCTGCCTCTCCGATACATGTAATGACGATAGCTCGCCAGCAAATCGACGAGACCGTTCTCGGGACTGTTGGCGTGTGTCTGAAGCGAGATGGCGGTTGAGCTGCTGAGGCGACGAGGGGATCTTGTAAGAGCGCGATGGAGAAGAATAAGCAAATCGGCGAATTTTCTGACGAAAAATGTTAATGGAGCTGTCTTCGTCTTCGTGCGAGTCGCTAGCGTCCATGTATGAGCCAACTCCATCTGTAGACACTAGAAATAGTCAGTAGCAAATTCAGTATAAACAGGGGCTAGAAAGCCTGAATGACTCACTGGCTCTCCTGTTCGAGTTATCAGCGAAACCGCGGAAGCCTTACAGCGCCTTCAGAAAGCATGCGAGATCGCAACTTTCCGAATCAGCAAAACCGCGGATTTCTGACGCGTGGTTTTGGATTTGCATCCGCGCCACCGGCGTTTCTCAGACGCCGCCGGAACCCGGAAGAAAGAGGCAGACGGGCAACAGACGGGATTCGATTCCGTGACAGGTGTTTCGTTCCGTACGCAGTAAGTACGTGCACACCAGGCATTAACCTATTATTCCCCGTCCGACGCGTGTCGGTATGGTTTTGGTCAAGACAAATGTGGTTCTCTGTTCGCTTGCTCCAGATCCTTACTGGAAGGTTATATATCTGGCCGGGAAAAATAAAAAATAACAGCCCGAGTGGCGGCCGGTCCGTTCTTGGTTCGTTCGCCGCTGTGTGGAAACAAGGAAACAAGTTTGATAGGCCGACTACGCTACAAACATAGCTCAGGTACAGGACCTCGCCGGGCCGGACGGATAAAGTAAGAACAGCACAAGAAAACCAACTCGAGTCGCGTAAGTATGGTAAGTACGTTCGAAACAAGGATGACCGAAACAAGATCAAGGTGCGATGGATTGTAAACGGAGGTGTAAGATGTGATCAGGTAAAAGCGAAGAATCAATAGCGTTATATGTAGAGGACGACTTGTCCGAGACGGAAACCCTATTCTGCCTGGACCATTCTCCCCAAATTCTCCCGGATAGCTGGATTGCGACTGTGTGTCATAGATGGGCAACACGATGCGTGAACCGTTTCATCTCCTTGGTCGTTTGGTGTACTCCATTCGGTGATAGATGAGCCACCGAGGGGATGACGCCTAGGTAGTATCGCGAGCGATACTCGGGTCTGCGCGTCATCAGTGAAGAGGGTGGATGCTGCTCGAAGGAGAGCGGAGTGGGTGGTGGGTAGTAGTTGGAACTCTTCGAGCAGTTTGGTAGTCTCCTCGAGGACCCTATGGAGGTATTGTTGGCGGAGATGTTGGAACGACGGGCAAGTGACGAAGATGTGGTGTTGGTTATCAAGAACCCATGCGCGCCGATCGAGATGGCATTGGGAACGCCTACAGTTTTCGGCGCCATCTCGAAGCCTCGCAGATAGTAGAGCTGGAGTGGGTAGTTGTGAGGAGCGGGAGTACAATTGGACGATGGCGGAGTAAGCGGATGAGGCGCGGGTGTACGAGTGGTCAGGTAGAGAGTGGTCGTCATAGAGCAGTTTGAGGTGTGTCCGGTTGGGATGGAAAGCGGGATCGGAGGCGTATGAACGTGCGGAGAAGCGATGAACGAAGGAAGCGAGATTGTACTCTATAAATCCATCTGCTTCAGTGAACGGAGTGTAACGATCCATAAAAAAGGTATGGATAGGCATGGGTTGGTTTGGAGAGCGGGTGATATTGGGAGGAAGAAGCACAATGATCAGCATGTGCGTCGGCAATGGAAGGGAGGCTGGTTGAAGACGTATGTACAGGTGTATAGGTTAAGGCGGGGCGAGTGGGAAATTGTGAAAGAAGATCGCGAAGCCATCTGCATAAAGAACGGGCGGGTAGAGCGGACCACGAGAGGGGAGGTTTGGATTGGATGAAGGAATCGGAAATGAGACGAGTCGAATTGAGATGATCGGTAATGATAGGAGGTAGGGAATGAGATAGAGAGTGAGGAGCTTCGGATCGGAGTAAGACAACGGCCGTAATCAAACCATAAACTTCACCATGGAGAGTGGATGCACTTCTACGTAGTGGTTGGAGGGATGCTGTGACGGAACCAAACGTAGAGGAAACGGCTGGGGTGACGGAACGAGATTGGTGTAGCGGTACGGATGGAGGGATCATAGAGGCATCAGAAGCAAGAATAGGAGTGGGGGATGCGAATGGAGGAAGTGGAGAGGCCCGGAGGAGTGCGAGTGTATGATGTTCAGCCTCGTGTTGTCGTAGATGACGGGGAATAGCTAGGGAAGAGTCAAGGCCGTAGGTGATGTGGGCGAGAGATAGGTGGTGAAGCCACGTGGAGAGTGCGGTAGTTTGGTGTGCGGGGATATTGTTGGAAAGGAAATTCAAGACATCGTCACGAGGGGAAAGGGACCAAGTAGGTTGTGGTTGTGAGATAGGGTGAGTAGTGTATGTCCAAGTAGCAATTTGAGAGAGAAAAAGGATATTCAGGCGTGTGAGGGAGTTGATGATGTGTGCGGAAAGCGTATGTTGAGAAGAAAGAGATCGAGAGACATGAGAAATAACAACAGAACCAAGGAATAAGTGTGATTGGTCGGTGTGACGGAAGGAGACATTGAGCTCGGACATGACATTGTGCGCCAAGATCCAAGCCCAAGGGAGTAGGTTACGACGTCGAGTGAATGAAGGGCGAGAATTGCCGAGGGCAGAAGAGGAACCGAGAGGGGAACAGCAATGATTAAAAGAACACGTCCAGTCAGCTAACGTGATATCGGCCATCATACGGAAGGAGGGTACGTGGTGATTAAGGTCACGCTGCAGGCCTTGAAGAGCGCAGGCATCGATGATACGTGTGATGGATGGAAAGTCAAAACCATGAAGGGAAAGAGGAAGCGAAAGAAGAGTGGAATTGAATGCGAAGGGAAAGGAGAGATATTCGTGGATTTTCTTGGCTATCAGGAGATCGAGTGATTTTGCATCTTTTTTGGATATTGGTTGGAAGGATAATCGCGGACGTATAGACGAAATGAGACATTGGGAAACGATTCGGCGAAGAACAGTGAAAGGAAGACGGTAGGAGAGGGAGGGAAATTCGAAATTCTCAATCAGATCGCGGATTCGTAAGTATTGCGTGTGGAGATCATTTGTGTGAACGCGTAGGAATTCTAAGTGATTGGTGACTACGGACACTGGTTGGAGAGGAACGATATCGGAGGAGAAGTCGGGAGGGTCGATGGTTGGGATGGAAAGAGTGGACGGTGGATCGGGAACATTGCGGATTAGGAGAAGGGACTTCGGCCATGAAGTAAGCCAGCCGTAGACGGCTTGGAATCGTTCCATAAGAAGCGCGAAGAGACGGATCGACGAGAGGCGCGTTGCAAACAATGCGGAGTCGTCCATAGCTTCCACCATGGTGACTCGCAGTTGGATGTGGTCGGCAGGGATATGAGGAGAACCAAGACGGGATTGACGCGTGGAGATGACAAGAGCACCGGGATCGCGAGAGGTCATGTCGTGTAGCCAGTGATTAAGGGACATCCGTCTGAGCCGAGCGATCTAGGTCGATTATGGACGAAGGGAGGCCATAAGATATGATGGCATCGTAGAAGCCCTGAGGGTCGAGTCGGTCGAAGCCTTTCTGCTGGTCACGGCGGAGGACATAGAGCGGAACGTTTTCGCGTTCGACCACGTCTCGACCTGTGACAAGAACGATAGCAGGTCACGACCCTGAACGCCGGTCTGAGTAGCGATTTGCCCCTCCGGTAGGACACGAAGGTCAGCAAGAAAAGGCGTGAGGAGAAAGTTGAGCCAGGTGAAGGGAAGATTGAGAAGGAAGTGCTACAAGTGATGCCACGGTAGTTTGAGAGATGTATTCGAGAGCCCCGTTTGTGGATCGTGGATAGGGTGGACGGTTTGACAACGGTGGGGACATGGGACGCGAGGATTTCGTAGTTGGCAAGGTCAAGTATCAACTGGAGGACGTCATCGTTGAGGGCACGTACTTGCCATTTCTCCCACTCGTCGGGGCCAGGAGCTGGGCGTGAGTTCCCTTTGCGGAGAAGGGATCGGAACGACGATATGGTGACAGGTTGTCTCCATACAAAGGGTTGTGCGCGAACACGTTCCTTTACGGCCATCACAGAAGGCGTATCCATCCAAGGCTTCTCGGCAGACGGAGCGAGGTCGTGGTGGTAGAGTTGACTGAAGTACTCCTGAGTGAGTTTCTTGACGTTTTCTGGACTAGTGTGAAGAACATCGGGCGTAGCAGGATCGGCCAGTGCGAGGGGTGGTGCAGAGTATGTTAGTCGAGCTTGGAGTCTCTTAGAGGAGCCACCCATGAGGACACCATTGATACGAGCGCGGTGGGATTGGGCAAGCCGACGTTGGCGCTCAAGGCGTTCTTCTCGGTACAGGAGACGGTGGAGGGAACGACGCGATAGACACAGGAAGTCGATATAGGTAAGTGGCGTGGAATTCGAACTCGAGTGAGCCTGGAATGCCAAGTCATAGGAGGTGACCCAGGGCGCAAAGGACGCCAGTTGTGAAGTGCGGGGCGGAGTGGAGCGTTCAGCGGAAATAAGTCGCCCGATTCGGCGCAGCTCCATGACGATGATCTGTATGCTAGGGCTGGAGACCCGACGTTCGTGGGCAGGAGAGAACTGAGCGGAAGAGCGAGGGAGGTTGAACGATTCGGAGGCGGCCTCATGGAGAACTTTGGTGAGTGCACGATAACGACGTTCAAATGCGGAGTCATCGGTGATGGGTTCCTGATGGACTTCTGCTGATGCCAGACGCGAGGCCGCTTCTGCGAAGTGGGTGAATTGGGATTTTTCGTGACGTCGTGGGTAGAAGTACCAGGAGTAATGGTCGTGTGAATGGAGGATGGTAACTGAGTGGAGGATGCGAAAGATCTCGGAGGTGAAAGAAAGATGGAGGCCAAGATGGGTCTGTGATCAGTTGCGCCAATAAAGGAGGGGTGAATGGTGATATCAGCGCCAGCGATACCACGCGCGGAATGTGCAACGCGGTCAATGATACTCTGACCGAGAGGACCCCGATACGTGTAAAGTGCGGACACGGAACGATCGGGAACGTAGGTCCATACGTCTTGTCCTGCAGCGTTGCGGAGGAATTGGCTATACTGTCTGGTGGCGGAATTTGGAGAGTAGTGGATGGCCGAGCTTTCACAGGAAGCCAAGGTGGCATTGCAGTCCCCGGCGATTGACCAGGAAAACGGGGACGAGAGGCAGAGGTCAGCAATTAAAGGCCAAAAAGAGGAGGTGTCCGGAGAGGTCCCTGGATCCAAGGCGCGTAGAGCCCGATGAAACGGTGCGAAAGCCCGTAACCACTGGTCGTCGGTATGATCAGGTCAAGGGCAATGGCACGGCCCTTCAGCGTTTCATGAACGTCCAAGCGTAGAGCTTGGACATCACGTCGAACTCCTACGATAACACCCCATTTGCCACGGTTTGAACCGGCAGCTGGGAGACCGACGGACTCGAAGATGTCGTAGCCCGGAATAGATACACGCGACGCAACCGGACGAGTTGATTTGGTCTCGTTGATGACCCAGGCGTGTGGTTTGGAGGAAATGATGCCGCCAACAATGGCAGACTGTTTCATAACGTCACCGAGGCCATTTGCATTGATAGCGTAGACTCGGAAGGGATGAGAGGCAGATACACAACGCAAAAGACACAGACTGAAGAAGAAGAACAATAGGCGACGGAAACAAGGCCGACGAGAAGATGAATGGTTACGAAAGAATGGGGATGGTGCAAAAAGGCATGTCGCGCGGCGCCTCTCTTCTAAATCCGCCCGAGATGAAGCCTTGTTAGGCGGGTTCACTGGATTAGGGGCGCGAATCAGAAGGGCCGGCGGAGAGGCAGCGACAGTGGACGGCACCTCATTATCATCCATGTCGTCGTCGCCGTCGTTCACCGTCTGGATGCGACCCTCAGCTGGAGCTTTGGATTGGCGTGTGTTAGCGCGTTTGGGTGGAGCGGCTGACGGTTTCGCAGTGGAGTTGCGTTTCCTAGTGTTGCTGGAAACAGTTGTCGCCGAGGACGAAGCGGTAGGGGTAGTATCAGATGTTTCAGATACGGGAATAGAGGTGGGTGCGGATGGAGGTGGGTTCGGAAGGGCGGGAAAGGTCGATGACTGGAGTGCAGACTGTTGAGCTTGTTGGGTACGCAGAACATCTTCCTGGATCTTGATCTGTTGGAGAACGGCGGCCAGGTCTTCCTCGAGCGTAGCTTGTTCATCACCAGCCGCACCGACGAGCTGCCTCCTGATCGACCGTTGTTCAGCCTGGAGACTGAAAAGGGTGTTCTGGGTGGCGGAAGACTGCATGGTCAGCATGAGGAGCGATGTCTGATTGGCGAACATAGCTGCGGTATGCTGCTGTTGGACCTGGAGGTACTCGAACCGTTTGTCTTGATGCGCCAGTACTGCGTTAACTGATGTGGCGACGGCCTTGCCTTCCTGTCGAAACGAGTCCATCTCGGCACGGATGTCCCGGAGCTCCGCCGGATTGGTGCCCGACCCGGAAGGTACGCCGCTCAGAGCAAAGCCCTGCGAGTTGAACAGATAGAGCAGGACCGGAGTCGGGGAGCCGATATAGGAGGCGAGGTGAGTGCCGTGGAAGGCGGTGAAGGGATCCGTGAGGAAGCGACTACCGGTGTCCCAGTAGGTGAAGACGACGGTGTACATGTCCATCTCGGGGACGAGACGGCTGGCGGAGATGGCGTCGTTTCCGTATTTGTTGCGAATGTACTGATCGATGAACGACTTTGCGCCATTGACGTGCTTCAAGCCGACCACCGCGATCTCGAGGGCATAGAGAGGTTCGACACAGCGAGGGCGAGATGGGAAGAATGAGTGGCCGGCGAATACAGGAGGGTTTTGGAGGAGAGAGTCGACATCCTTGGGATCAATGAGGTCGAAGACAGCACGACTGTTATCCTTGAAGACAAACTTGATCTGAGTTGTAATCTTGCGACGACCAAATTCCGCCTCTAGCATAGGGAGAAGTTGAGCCATGGGCAGCTTCTCGGTAGGCGCGAACGTGACCCGTCGAGACTTGTCCGGTCCTGTGCAAGCTCTCCACGCACAGGAGACTCCGGCTCATTCCTCGCTGTTGAGGTAGTCCTTGGCTCTTTCGAGGAGGTCAGAGCGGGGCAGTTCATGGTCAGGTTGTTAGAGAGATAAGAAGGCGTAGTCGACAGCATTACGAGGATCTCCAGGAGTGTAGCGTAGAGGTGGGATGGGGTTATCGTTATCTGGTCGGGTGTTGTAGGCAGTGATAAGACGTCGGAGGTGAGCAATAGCAGATTGTTGATGTTCGCGCTCGAGGCCCTGCGCGACGGTTTACGACTTTTCCCAAGCCTTAATTCTATCGTAATTCGCTCTCCGCTCTAGCGTTTAGGCTTTCGCCCAAATGCGACGGGAAGTCATTCACTAATCGAGCCGGCCACTTTATCTAGGACTTCTACTCTCACCTGGAAGATCACATTCATGCCCGTATGCTCAATATCGAAGAGCGTGAGCTCACCCCACGCGAGCGTAACGAAGTAGAAATCCCCGGCTATATCGCCACCGTCGCCTACGCATCAACTACACCACGTACGACATTCGTCGAGCACAAGATTCCGTTAATCCCCAGAAACGCCGCGATATCATGGTACTCTCGAACAATCACGACGACGGTGCTCACCCATACTGGTACGCTCGTGTACTTGTTATTTTTCACTGCACGGTACGCCACCACGGGCTTGGGGGTCCTCTTCGGACTGGCAACGTCTGGAGTTCCTTTGGGTGCGCTGGTACACGGATCCAGTAAATGTTTGGGGCTGGGCGGCGAAGCGTCTTCCTCAAGTGTCCTTTGTCTCACGACAAACCAGATGCGTTCGGTTTCATCAGCCCTGCCAACGTTATCCGAAGCGCTCACATTATCCCGGCGTTTGTTTATGGCCGGACATCGACACTCCTCGCAAGCCCTTCTCTAGCTCGTGCTAACGGTAACAACGAGGAGGAAGAGGAGAATGATTGGACTTCGGCATATGTAGACATGTATGTGGTGTCCATTTTCCTCCTATGCTCACAAACGTCGGATTACTCAGGTTTTTCACCACTCACCTGTATTTAGGTTTGTCGACCGAGATATGGTCATGCGGTTCCGTGGAAGTAGGGTCGGCCATCGAAGTACGGTCTCTTGCAACGCCGTGCTCCGACGTGAGGCACCCACTGCGAGTTCAGTGCAATGGGAAACAGAGGGTGAAGATAGCATGGATTCAGGGGGAATCGAGGCTGATGAAGAGGAAGAGAATAGCGATGATGAGGAGGATGAAGAGACGGATTCGGATTCGGATCCTGACTCGGACGACGAGTTCTACAATCTCGGGTCTGAGGAGGAGTATAGGGACGAGGATGTATTGTCCGATGGCGTATTCGGAGCACTTTGAGTCTTTTACGGTACATGGCATAATCTTTAGTCTACGTACTGCTACAGATACACATTTTTACTACTCTGACTTGTGTGTTGGACGCGTCGTATCAACCACAGCATCCTTCTCTTTGACTACCGATGTGCACACTCCTCACCCTGGCCTCAAACTCACATAGTCTCGGGGTGGCACCACTATTGGAGTGAGGAGAGTTCTTCCATTGTCCTTGACCGTGCTTGATCGCATGGTCGTGCGCTGTTGTGTACTTTGTAACACTCAAGACAGCCCGGTAACTATCTAGGCTTCATTTGTATGCCACTCAACTGCACAATCATCAGATTTTGTGTTGAAAGCTCTTGCCCCAGAACGCTAAGCAAACACTCGTTATCAACAATATCAGGAAGCCCAGCTTCGGACTGAAGGTCAACACACAGCAGAGCTCGTGCAGATTGCCGCCCCACCAACGTTCGAACGTGAGCCATCCGCTGTTAGCATCATTTTCATCGTTGACGTGAACGTTTGCATTACCCTTCATGTTCAGCAACACCTGATCACGCCACCCACTTCTACCTCCTGTCCACATATCGCAGCACACTTACTTGCTTCACGCATCGACCCCGATCCCTATTGGCTGCTGTTCCCGACCCAAGCATCAAGGTGTCGGTGTCGACGGTCAGCGGTACCAATCCCACCGAGTTGACGTGATATTGTGAACGGTATTGCGGTGATGGAACGGTGATGGTCTCGGAGAGGAGCGATGAGACGGGTACATTGATTGGACATTGTTCATCGAGGGCGCACTCTAAGCCTGGGCTGTGCATTGCACGAAGAACAAGTCAACACCTCTACTGAGCGTGTCAACGCATGCAACCAAGCAAACCACGACATCAGGCTATGCCATTGTGCAGCTGGCACAGTCGTCGTGGCCCTTCTCAGGAATACATGGACGACACGAAATGCGCAATCAGAAAGGCGTACCTTGGGGTCGCGTACACAACCCGAGCGTTCGCGACTACGAGAGAAAGCACCTCGAGTGGCACTATGCCATCTGGGCCACGTTCTGTGCTTCTGCAGTGCAGACTGCTCTCTTCGGCTCAACGAATCCGAGCCAATACATGTGCCCCGACCGAGATGTCTTGTGCGGGTGTTTGTCGGATCTGGAAAGACCTTTCACCGGTAGACATATAGACTAGGAGAAATCGTTGGTCAGTATCTGAGAAAAGCAATTCAAGCCAAAAGCAGCGACTGCGTTGACACGCGTGCCAGTCACGAAGTGGTCAAATGCCTTGTTATTCGTTGTGTATGGTTAAAGAGAGGAAAAGAGTATAGTTAATGACTTACACGGATTGGAGAGCCAATGAGCGAATGGAATACCTGTTTAGATAGCATTGGTGCGAAGGACAGAGCGAGGTGAAAAGACAGGTGATGAAAGAAAGCGAGAGAGCGCCTCGACGCGTTGACGCGACGGAGACCAACTTCGGCGCCAGCTTATGGCATCACAATTGACCATAATCGGCCACCAGCGCTTCTGGGTAAGAGGCAAGCGGGATCAAAATTCGTATAAACCTCCTACCTTCAGTCGCTCGCGCAGCCCCTCTCCTATCCCCGAAGATTTAACCGTCTCGCACTCGTTCCCCATTGGTGTCGAGCTCATCGTTCGAGGTTGTGAGGACGGTCCTCCTCGTCGCAGCGTGCTCGGATCAAGCGGGCAGTGAATGCGGCAGAGATGTGCGCGCGCGAAAAGCATTCGGAGTCCAAAAATCTGGTCTGGGATGCGGCTTTGGCCTGTGTAGGGGGGTTGACACCCCTTCCCAGGCGTTGCACCTAGAACGAGGTCGCGTCGACCCGACCCAACGGTTTGCCATCAGCCGAACCTCGGCAGCATCGTTTGGGTTGGGTATTTGGTCTACGCAACGTCCCAAACGGCCACGGGAAGTCATCCAGTTACAGTAATTTATCAACCCAAACTTGAACTTAGTGCAGCCTTACCTTGCAAGCGGGGTCAGAGCGGCGCTTTCTCGGTGATCCCTTTTGTTTCCCGCTCTGTAGCTGTCTGAGTTGTCTTTCCGCTCGCTCTCGTCCACGCTCTCCTTCTTCTTCTCTACATAAGTACCGGCAGCTCCAAATTTGATATACCTGGTACCCTCCTTCTAAAGAAACTGAACAGTTCTCTCATTGTTACTTCTTGGCCTTCGTGACCACAGGAATCCCCTTCAACTCCTTCGAGCTCAACTGTCAACAGTCTCAACGCCCCGCCGCTGCTAGCCGCAGATCATACCTAGGCTCACCATCCGTTATATTTGACGTGAAGGGAATCGTACACTCATAGATCATACCTCTTCATACCACAGCGCCGACGTCACGTTGTTATTTCATCGTGATATTTTGAGGGAAAATCCAACATGGACACAAAACTGGACCGAATGACGACGACGCGTTCTTCGAACCAGCGAGGCACGCCACCTCACACTCACACTCACACTCTCGACAGCTATCAAGCAGCAAACTCTCCGTCTCCCTGGACGAACGGGAATACAGAGCGTCTCTCGAAAGCATAAGATATTGGACGTATCAAAGCAGCTCTCGGCCGACCTTCATGATCGTTCAAGGTTCGGCTGTTTCGCTACACCTTATCTCTCTCAGCCATAACTAACGAGCGACGACGGGCAGTTCAAAGTTGAAGAATAAAATTTGAGAGTTTCTCCGTGCCTTAGCACTTGAACCACCACCCCGCTCCTCGACACCTCCCCTACAGCCTCCGTCTCAGCCTCCGCCCGCTTTTCAGACCTCATCTCCACCACCTCCACCACCTCGCACCCGTAGGACAACCTCCATCAAAACCCCTCTATCCGAAGCCCGCGACAGTTTCATGACTTGTTCACCCTCATCGAGTGCTCCGTCGCCCGCAGCCAAGGGTTGCTTGTGGAGAAATATTTGAAGGTGGCCAGGATCGATTGGTGGTTTGTGAGATGTTGGTGGTAAAGATCGACGAGATAGATGCGGAGGTCTAGAGGATGTCGCTTGGGTATGAATGTAGAGGAGGGAAGGAGACGGTTTTAGGAGACGTTTCAGAAGTCTTTAGAGGAGAGAGTCAGTTCCTGTCTGCTTTGGCTCCGCTCGTGTGTGGAGAGCTTATGTTGACGTTCGCAGGCGTACGACTGGCGAACCACATGCTGAGAATTTGCATGGGCTGCATCATTTTCAGGGATTGGAATACGGGACGAGTACGTTGAACCATCTGGACGACTCGCTTGTACTTCGGACAGACTCCCCGTGCATGTTCGAACACGGCGAAGTCTGCATCGCATTTTCCAAGCCACAGGTATGCCACTCCACATTTTTTCTTCCTCATCTCCACGCATGACTAAGCCTCTACTTATTGCTGATACGTGTGATCCAAGAGCCATTCTCGCGAAGCAGATCTCTACCTCGGCATTCAACAATGTATGGCCCGCGCAACAACGCTCATCAAAATGCTATTCGTCGCGTCTTTTGATATGCTCATGCAAGATATCCGACGGAGCTCATAAAAGAAGGTTCGTTCTCTCTGCTGACGATCATCGTACCTACGCCACACTAGTACGCCACACTAGTTTGCATCACGTCACACCATCTTCTCCCTCTCATGCCCCTTTTGTCCCTCTCGTCCTCTTCCTCGTCATGTTATACCGACTCACTGACTGCCAACCTAGACGAATACGACATCCCTTTGACGGCCCAGAAACCGTCCTCTACACCCACTTCTAGCCCGTCCGCATCGTCCGGTCCTCTCGAAGCTCGGGGGTCGGCATCGCAGCATGATCAGTTGGCTTCTTCGTTCCAGTACTTTCCTCTTTCATCCACCTCCCGACTCTTGGCCCTTTGTTTTCTTCGCTTCAATAGTGTCGTCCTCCTTTCCTTTTTTTCCTGCGATTTCATCGCTTGACCTTTTGCACAATGCTCAAACGTGGGTGCCACACTATTCCTCGGCCCGGTTCGTATGTAACTAGTGTGATATAATTGCTGACACGAATTCATAGTTTTCTCATATAGGAGGGATCTATGGCGTGGTTCACGGCGACGAATAGGATCGTGTAGGGAAGGTTCGTCGAGGTATTGGGAGGGTTGGGAGTGGGGAGGAGGAGCTCGTCGAGGTGGTACGTCCGACTCTTTGGATTTTCATTCATCGTCGTCGTCATCAACATCATCGTGATAAGACCTATCCTTCAATGAATAGCGACAGACGAGTGCGGGTGTAGCTTTCTGAAGCAGCTCTGCACGGCCGGGCGGGAACGCTATCAGTACTGTATCAATTCGGGGGAGTATGAGCTTTAGTGTATTTTACTTAAATTTCATTTCGTTCTTGTCTTCTCGCATTCCTTTATACCGTTGTATTCGGTTTTTTCTATCTCATCTTTGGATCGACCTTTATCCTTTCGCGTCTCTATGCTAGGTTTGACGATCTCTGATCGCTCTCCTCCCCTCTCCTCCCCTCTCCCATCTCAACAGAGCGTTTTCGCAACCCGGCCAATCAGCTGTCGCTGCGACAGCGACAGAGTAAGTCGGCACACTGGCGCTTCGTTGGCGGTGCTGTTAGGCTCGCTCCACGACAGATCTCTGGGCGACCTCGACAGCTCCACCGGCGCAACAGCTGTCGCACTCGATAGCGAAAACGCTCTAACGAACGATCTCGATGCAACTTCGCTATACCGATCCCACTCTATCCACGGGCACAAAGAATGCACCTACCGACTCTCTACGCCCAATCGACCATGTACCCAACGCGCTCGATCAATTAACGCATCAAACTCACCAACAAACTCGCCACATACGCTCACGAAATCAAGAACTCGTAATCGACGGACCTGACGCACCCGACTAGTATCCACCTCCCGTCCACAAATCATACACGAAGGCTGACCAGACTAACTCCTCGCCACCGCCACCGCCACCGCCACCTATAGGGCACTGAACCGGACCAAAAGCTTCATCGCACGTGAAGGGATGTGAGTAGATGTAGCGGCAGAACACACCCATCACTCTAGGGACTGATCGGCAACTTTGCTTCGCCAATATTGAGGGAGATATCGAGAGGGAGGCGCTCATGGGTAATTTGGATGCGGATAGTCCGTCGACATCGGCAACGGTGGAAGGCGTTTGTAAAGAGCATATATTTGGCATGATCAATGCAGGTAGGTTTGTACAAGCCGTCACGAAGAGGGGCACACGGCATCCAAGAAAACAAAATGTCAATGAGAAACAAGAATGATGCCGTCGAAAACAAATCGACGTGACAGGATGAAACCGGCACAGCGGGGAAAACGCGCACGCCAGACGTCCTGCGGACAACGAATCGACAGGGGGCAGTTCGCTCATTTCTTCCTCGGCCTCAACGATGCTCTGCGCCGCTTCACGGCCTTGTCCTCCACCTCTCTGTCCGCGCGGTTCGGCGGAATCCACCCCCTCTCGGCCACCCTCTCCTGCTCGCTCTTCCTTCCACTCCCGCGCGGTCGTCCGACCTTCCTCTTTTTGGCCCCAGCGCGTGATCTGCTTCCGTCGCCTCCATTTCCTTCATCACCCACCCCCTCCTCACCACGAACGTCATCGTCTTCTCCACACTCTCCAGGTCCACTACCATGATCCTCGCGTTCCGTCTGCGTTTCACCGGCCTCTTGGTGCGTCGACGTCGTACCTAACACGAAAACACGCCGACGAGACGTGATCAGCGTCCCAGGCTGCACGCCTCCGGCCCAATGAGATCTCACACTCACCTCTCCCCTCCGTAACAGGTCGCACTCGAGGGGACTACAGCCGAAACAGAGTCAGCATGGCACAACATTCCGCACCGTCACGGCCAACACTCACTCGGTCGCGATCGGAGGCCCCACGAGCTTCGCCATTTTCTCCATCTTCCGCTGTCAAGGGCCCGCCCAGAGCTTCCGCATCGTCAAGGTCCCAACAGATACGGAGGCCAACACAGCTCACTCACCCTCGATTGGCCTCCCTGGGTCAGCCCCTCCTTCTCCATCACGAACGCCACCGTTATTCACTTTAAGCTGCGGCCCTTCCTCTGCGCCAACACCTCTCACACGACCTGCGCCAAATTGGCCATCGTCGTCAAGGCATGCACCCTCCGCAGTGAACTGAACGCACTCACCGCCGTCTGTCTGCGTCTCCTGCACAAGAAACCCGGATAGTCAACGCCACAGTCCAATGTTCAAAGAACAAAAGGTACTCACCATCGCCCCGCTCCCATCATCTCCCCCTCCTCCTCCTCCTCCTATCCCGTCAACTCCTCCTTCTCTTCCTTCTCCGTGCCCGTCATCTCCTCCGCTATCCTCGACGGCGACCCCGCTCCGCGTACCTACCGAAGGCCCCGCGTCGCCCTCGTCGACATCGCCATTCTGCAGCCTCAATTGATCCAGTGGATCGCGCGCGTCGTCGTTGATCCCTTGGAGCCTCTCGATCTCGCGCTTAGGCTTCACGTCGACGTCGTCGATGTCGCTTCGCTCCATCCCCAGTCCATCGCAGGTCGCTCTGACCACTTCTCGGAGCCTGCTGATGCCAGCCTCCTCCTCGGACTTGATCCTCATTGCGCTCTCCTCCGTTTTTACCTGACGGAGAGCACGGAACAAACAGTGAGCCGGTGGACTCCAATCTGCGCGGTCACCGCTTGACACGCGCGATGATCACCACAATACCCACGACAGACTCACTGTCACTTCCAGGCCTCCGCCTTCTGAAGGCTCGACCTTGGGTGCGGGCGGTGGTGGTGACCGTTTACGCTTCATGCTCATATTGAGTAGCGATGTGGCGTATGAGGTAGATATGCGGGCAAGACAGAGACGGAGACGTCTTCAAGCGCCCGACGCCACGCCTGCATCCCGGTTCCTAACACGGCGCCGACACACGTGGCCGCCATCCGATCTCCGCCTCTAACATTTGTGTGTGTGGCGAAATTACCTTGCTTAAGCTTTCCTCGTTTGCCTTAACTATCGATCCCAGATAATAGGGGCTATCACTTATTGACTGGGCATCATTCTAGTCGAAATCTTGCAATCTCAACGCGACGTTGATCTGAAAAGAGAACGATGGAGGCAGTCAAGATGCAGTCGTACCCGCAGAAGTGACTGCAGAGCTCACTCAGATCCTGTCGAATCCTGTCCTAGAAGACAACGAGATCCGTTCAAAGTTAGTGATTTTTTGATTTATATGGTCGTCTGGAGGCTTAAGGGATGGCTACAGTGCAGAAAAAGGCGGCCAACGCGAGGCTCGCGCAGACGCCAGAGGTCTATGTGCTCGCGC
The DNA here is from genome assembly GCF_000264905.1 of Stereum hirsutum FP-91666 SS1. Classification (NCBI taxonomy): domain Eukaryota; kingdom Fungi; phylum Basidiomycota; class Agaricomycetes; order Russulales; family Stereaceae; genus Stereum; species Stereum hirsutum. Next base: position 1,595,539 of record NW_006763143.1, read on the forward strand.
TCCCGTTACGATCAAGCGAGCCGTTACCGTCCACTACGCACCCCTCTAGTCCGTCATCGCATCAGCACCAGCCGACCGCTCTCCGCGATGATGATATCGATACCCATAGCCTCTCTGGGATACCTACCGCTCATAGCCTTTCTGGGCTACCTACCACAACGACACCGATTCGGAAGGGCCACACGACGACTTAGCCATTCACTTCTAACCACTTGTACAATGATCCAGCATACATGCGTGCGGCAGAGGAATTGAAAGGAAAGTTCGTGGAGATACCGACCCGTGAATTGCTCGATCAACTTCAGGGATGCCAACCCCGCAGCATGACCTTGGGCCGCTGAAGAAACTTAAAGATGTTACACTGGAAGACCAATCTTATAATTTATTTGTGCGTGGTTTGTGTTCATCTACCGTCCCGTTCGTGCTGATTGCTCCATAGATCAAGGCGATGCAACCCTGCCTGGGTAAGGGCTGGAAATTGAAGGATATCCACAACCACGCAGATCCAGACTCGAAAACCCCCTTGGGCAACAGTGACGTAAAACTCGATCTTGCGCTCTACGCTCCCGACATGTACGATGACGCTCGGCCCTGTCGGTCAAAAGCGGCAGCGCTGTTCGGCGAAGCCAAAATACTCGAGAAGAGCGAGCCTTTCCGTCTGCCACCTGGTGTGGCCCACGTCAAACCTCGGGTAGGATCGTCGTCGCCGTCTCGCTCGGCATCTCCATTCTCGTCAGCGACTTCTCGTCCGATATCTCCATTCTCGACAGCCTCCTTGCGTTCGGCCTCGCCATTCCCGTAGGCACTCAGTGGAGAGCTCAATGGTTTGAGTACGAAAGGCGGCGCTACCTGGGTTCAACCTTCGACGAGCGGGATGAAGTCGCACAAATAGTTCCAGGGCGGGATTCGATGGTACACGCATACGGTCGTATCCGCCTGGGAGCCACCCCGACATCGATCTCCGATCTCTGCTTGTTGACGAACATACCTCGCCTCTTCCTGTCGACGCCGTCACTGCGCTCTCTCGTACAATCGGGGCTCAGGGTGGAATAAGTTCGGAGCAGTCTATTAGCGAGCGCGGCAGTGAAGATAGGGAGGACAGTACGGCCCGCATGCTGGGGATGCTCAATGGCCAGGGGAGCTCCAGGAGGGAAGGCGACTTGAGGGTGGCGCCACAAGTTATCACACACAAAGTCTCAAGCAAGGAGACTATGGATGCGAAGCAGAGGAGACGACGTAGCTCGTCCGTCAATGCCATATTAGCCTCTGACTCTACCACGTCCAACTTTCCATCTTCGTCGCTCACCAGACTTGTATCTTCCCATTCTCCGCGCAAGACGTCAATTCCTCGTCGTGTGGACCTTCCACTCTCAGTTCCTCCAACTTCGCCCTCTACCCCGCCCAGAGCCCTCACACTTCGCGCGGCTCAGCCTTCTCCTCCACGCTCCACATTCATATCTCCTTCGACCGCGCCGACTAAATCTCATAGACCCTCAAGATCCGTCTCCTCCAACACCAACGCGCCTCGGAATTGGCCAAGGGTGATGGGCAGGGCCCTAAGGTGCGTTCAAACTTCTTTCTATCAGTTTTCCATCTCCTCATCCCTCAATTGTACACTTTACTACACCCCCCGATATCTACCCCTGTCCTCATCGTTTCTAACTTCTTTGTGTACAATGCATGCAGATCGTAACGACCGTACCAGACCTCATCGCTGCACTGGATGCCCAATCTGGCTGTGCCCTTGGTACGCCGGACTATAAATACGGACTCAGGGTGCTGGTGCTCGGTATCACGGCCGCGCCTCAGTGGACGAATACGGAGCGGGGGTTGGAGCTAGGAAAAAGAGACAGAGCCAGAGAAGGAAGGGGGGAAAGGGGAGCTATTGGTGGAAAAGCGAGTGGGCGAGGTTTGGGTGCGAGTGCTCGCTCTATTGTTGAGGAGGGGCTTGAGTGAGGATATCTATGGGGTGTCTTGGCGATTACAGATGTAGAGGACGGTGACGAGAGGAAGATGGGAGAGAAGCTGGAGCCGGTTATTGTCGGGTGGGGAAGTTGGCTAGACGGGGCGAATGGAGGGAAGGAGAGGGAACAGAGCGCAGAGAGATAATGACGGGGCTGACGAAAAGAGAATGTGCTGCTTTGGGAAGGTCTGGATGCATTCATACAAGTAGGTAGGGCTATACAATGTCCCTTTTTTCTTTCTATCTCGATTCGCTCGGTGGGCATGACTCTTCGTTTGATGCAAGAAAGAAACACTTTTCCAAGTACGCCGTCGCGTGCGCTGGTCCGACTGTCAACATCCCACTCGCTACATTTGGGCCCCAATATCACGATGGTACTCTCAAGAGATAAGTTTGTGCGCGTCTCCATCCATACCGTGCCATCAGAGGCGCATTTTCAACGACCAACAACTATTCTCGGTGGTCATCCCTACGCTAGAGGCTCCAGAGTCGAGGTACGTATCTCCTATCCCGTGGTTGTCTTTCCCGCATCCTCTAACGCCTCTTGCTTCACGTGCTGTGCCATTTCGCCGAATCCATCGGCTGTCTTTTATTTCGCCCTCCACGACCCTTTGTTGGCCCCGTTCGTGCTTCACCCACTATCTTCCTTCTCCAAATTATATTTTCATGGGGGATTTAGCTTTATCTGCCTACACCAGAAGGGCGACGAACGACAATGGGGAGATAAACGGCAACACAAAGGGTGCACGAACAAGGAATGTATGGATCTAAGTAGAAGAGAAATAGAGTTTCGACATTTTTCGTGCGATGAAGAGAAAAATGGAGAACGATACTCAGATAAGCGGACAGCAAAATACTGAGCTCCACTCCCAAGAGGCTGTGTCCTCGACGAATTCTTCAGGGCCCGAATGGTCGTGGTCCCGGTCGCGGTAGGGGTCGAGAAAAGGGTGGACTGCGCATCAGGGCCATAGATGTCGAGAGCAGAGGAAATCCAAGAGGAGCCAAGAAGCGTCGTCCTTTCTCAGTTTCGTTCCCAATTCGTTCCACCCCTTCAGCTCATTATTCACCACAAGATCGTCCCACTTCTTTGTACTATACTTCTGAAGGTGTTCACGCGGCCTCCCTTTCTCATTAGCCCAACTCCCTTCGTCGAGTCGAAGAGAGTACAAATCAGGGACAGTCCATCGGAACACGTACCTCATCAACATAGACGCAATCTCACCGGACGACTTGCAACGCAAAACGTTTACTTTGATCAGGCACTAGGTATCTGACCGTTGGCGCTTGACGTACTAGTTGAGAGCGAACAATGGCGAGGTCGAGCGTTTCTCGAGAGAGACATATAGGCGCTGTATGGCTTCGATGGCAGGATGGGTGGTGTAGGGCCAACGCCATGGCGACTCGACAAGGCAGCACCAGCGGCAATGTTATGGCTGGCACGGGTACGTCCGAACCCTCGGTCGCTTGGCTGAGTATCAAGAAGTTCATCGTGGAGCCCTGATAGACCGTATGTTCATGCATAGAAAACAGCCTTAATTTGTGAACATACACAACCCATCCAAACTGCTAGTGACGGAGAATGTCGGAACGAAGAAGGTCCTGAGGCAGGTTCGGATACGCTCGTGGATAAGGCCGTCCTCGACCCACCGCCCCCCTCCTCTGACCAGTGTTGAATTTGGGTAAGACGAATTAGTCCCTGCATTTGAATGTCAGGCCTGACTAAGAGAAAGAAATATGAGCGCATACTCACTTTTCTTGAACGCCAGTTGGTGCCTGGTCTTGCTTATAGTGAGCCGAGAACGAATCCTGACCAAACAGATTTATGGGATAAGCACAATCCTATGTCAGTACAGATATATCACACTCACTAGTACGCCAGTCATGCTGGCATGCAAAGCAGACATGCCGTCGCATACCTGTCGATATCGACGATGGTACAGCGTTGCGATTCGGGCGCAGTGAGCCTTGAGATCATCGTACCCTTCCTCCACACGAGCATTCAGAGTAGAGACGTTGTTATCAATGACCACTATATCCCGCCAATTATCTGTACAGATCTTGTCCGTCTCCGAGCATCTGTCATTGATAGCATTTATCTCTGACAACAGCCGCGAGGCCATTTCTTCAAATCGGATCTGGTTCTCGACAGTGCGTCGAAGTCGGGTTTCGACCGCGACGATGCGAGCAAGAAGCTCAGCGTGGGTGATAGGCAACTCTTCGTGTGCTGGGTCTGAGTCGATGGTGGATGCCATGATGTGTGGGCGTGCTGACAGGCTTGCGACTCCGATGCCATCCTTTATAATGTTGTTGTGTTCGCATTTGTATATGTTATGCACTTCTTCGTTCACTCGTGAGATAGTCAAGTAGACCTGCCTCACGCTTCTCATTGGCTTGTATTTATATTATGATTCTGTTCGGAGCAGTCATGTCTTACGCACGATATGACAAGTTCTGCAATCCCATCAGGAAAGCCTTCCCACTAAAAGACAAGTGGAGGGCCTGCCTGGCGGTACGATTCCACCTTTACTTTTTCATGCAGTCTTTTGACTCACCTTCATCTCGACACTCATTGGAGCATGTTGTTTTTGATATAGCCATGCTTTTACATGGCATGCGAACGATTCCCGTAAATACAGTCTCAAACCGCATAGAACAAATAACCATAACCACATGAAAGCAATGTCATAAGCACATTAAAGCCGGTATCAGCCTGATACCTACAGAATCCACAAAGGAACTAGATAGTGGCACATGAATGTAAGATCATTTCACCGATCCTCCTTCGCGTTCCCCATCCCTTGTTGGCCCAAGGCATTGGACACCGTCGCATCTTACCTTATGCGATAGCCCTGAAGTTCTGGTGGTGGGCAGCGAGGGCAGCACCGGGCGTGGAGCCTATTATAGATCACGGAAGACAGTCACTGTAAGTAAAAAGAGGGCCGGAGACAAAAGGGAGGATGGGGTGAGAAAAATCGATGTACGCACCGGCCGTCCATCCGAAACTTCCTCAGGGAATTTGGCTGACATTGATTGCATCCTCGGGCGACGGCACGCCCATAACACCAAAGCTAGACGTACCCGTCTCACTCACAATCACGTCTTTCTCCCTGAAGAACTGGCCTATCCTCGGCCACATCCACACATGGCTGGTCGTCTCCTCACAGAGGGGATCCTTAGTGGGAAACCTCGCCTCAAACTGGGGGACGGACAACTTGGAGGCGAAGACGGCAAGACGGAACGAATTTCGGGGCGAGCTGCTACATGCCGATGGCGTTGTACTTGGCGTACTTGGCGAGGGTGTGGTCAGAGTGGAGCTCGATGGTGCGCTGTTTGGGGTGGGGTATGTGAAGTTGTCGGTGTTGAAGTCGGACTTGAGGCCACCGACACAAATGATGAGTTTCGCGGGGCCGACATCTCTGGGCGAAAAAAGAAACCCCCCGACATATCTACAGACACGATCAAGAGAAGAGTCAGCGCGGAGCCTTTACAAAGAAAGGTAAGGAACCGAGACAACAGATAAGAAGATTCTTACATCGCCGTATCTCGTAACCCTCCCAGACGGTGCTCTTGCCCATAGGGGCAGCGTGAACCGTGAACCAACCGCGCACGCATCTCTACCCGCCGCCTCTCCCTTCCTGACCATATTGTCCAACATGGACTGCTTAGTCTCGTCGTTGGGCAAGAGAGCAGATGTGAGTGAGGTATAGAGGTTACCTATGGGAATCTTCATGAAAACGACGTCGGTGGGGATGAAGAAAAAGACGGCGCACGCACCAGTGATAGGTGCTGAAGAATTACAATTGACCTCAAACGGTGTGTTCCCAGCCTTACCATTACCAAACACCAAACATCAATGCACCATCTGCTCATCAAAAAGATGATACTCACAATCAAGCCTATGAAGTCCCCGAGCTGCAATACAAGCAGAATCTGCCGAACGACGAGTGAGAGACGTTCAGGCAAAGGAAGCGGTGTGCCCGTGGACGCACGCACCGTACTAGTCTCGGTCATGGGGCCTACTCCACATGATTCCTGCCACAGCTCCTTCGGAAGTGTTGGACAACCTGACACAGTTGATGCGGGAGAGCATATGTCAGTGTCGAGTCCAACATTAGATGTTCTAGTTGATGTGGAGTGACAGAAGGAAGGGTGAAATAAGTACGTGCGTAAGACAACGACTTGAACGGGCAGCGAGCAGCGAGCAGAGAGAGAGCGGAAACAGCGGAACAATGAGAGGGGGAGATGGAAGTAAAATATGAGATGCAAGATCATGAAGTGGCGTCGGTGCGGACACGACGCGTCTACAAAGGACCCCTGCGTATGCTGACAGAGGTCCCATCCGAAAACCCCCAAAATCGGTAGTTTTCGTCGCACGATTTTGGGGGTGTTTTCGTCGCATCAGGGATGGGACATCGGATTTTTGGCCATTTCCGTCGCACGTCGGATGGAACATCGCTCCGCATAAGGCCTTCCCAAACCCTGGTCGTCAAAAATTTTCCCCAAATCATGTTTTTGGCCGTGTTTGCCAAGTTTTTACCCCATTTTTTGCGGGCCCGAGAGACATTTTCGTCGCATAACGGGATGGAACATCAGCATCGAAAAGCCGTTTTCGTCGCACTACGGATCGGACGAAACGCGATTTTTCGCTCAAAATTCGTCGCATCAGGATGGGACCTCCGTTAGCATACGCAGGGGTCCTGTCTACAATTGAAAGTCAGCCCAAATTCTATCTCACGGTCAGTCACGTCAGATTAGATTAGATTAATACACAGCACGGTCCCGTTGAGGAACAGCTGGACCTTCTCCGGCCTCCTGCGGACGAGCTCGCCATATTTTCAGGCTGTAGATCCGCAGGCGCATGAGAGGCTTGATAGTAAGTAGGTAGTTACAGGATGTAGGTACAGAGTAGCATCTACATGTAAGAGACAGTTAGGGGACAGGCAGTGCCGGCCAAAGCATGGGCACTTCCTGATATAATTTGAGAACATCGTGTACAAACTTCGCCACTCGGTTGACGGTGTCTCGACGAAATATGATGTTTTGAGTGATCTCCACCGCGTTAACTCATGATCACGCTGCGGATCTTCGTGGAGGAGACATCTTGACCGTGCTTAGAAACGGAGTCATGGTGGCTATCTGACGGCACAAGTCAATTCGGACCCGTGCTGCCAGCGGAGCCTCTGCTCACACACACATCTGTTCATGCTTTGTTGTGTTGCGTGTACCGCTCTCACGTCGACGCGGCCTGTTAGGGTTCCTGCGCACCTTGACGCATCTGTTGCGGCTCGGCGCCGTCTCTCATCGCTCAGCGCGGCTAGGGCAAGACGTGTTTAAGAAGACATGGAGAAAAAGGGTAGACAAACGACAGAAATCGACACACAAGACGTACTGGGTTGTTTTTATGCTGCTCAACCCGCCTGCTCCGTTCGATCCAAAACTGAAGATGGTTCACCAACGCCACCCCGCTCGTTGCCTTCAGCTCATTCATGGTTCCACCCGTTGCCATCTACTCTGTTGTATGCTCCCTTCTTACGACTACCTGTTTGCTCTGGTACGACTCGTCAACGCTTCCACTCACTACTTAACTCCGAGTATCCTCGAGAGCGATTGCACGTGTCATCGAAAGACGTTTAAGCCGAGTAAATGGGATATTCGAATGATCCGAGGGGCTGGGTTTTAAAGTAGGCCTCCAGTGGAGTTCATGTAATCTCGGCGTGAGATATTAGTCTCCTACACAGACCTTTATAGTGATGCCTGTCAAATTGGACAAGACTAGTGAGATATGCTCTTCGAGAACCGGAGGTAGTTAGTCGAAGTGTGAGTCGACCGGATCTTGATTGCGAAAGGTTGATCATAGCATCGTGATTGACGAGAGCGGCCATGTATACGCATCCGGTCATGAGAAGAGATATATTCTACCGGGAAAACCCCATGACTAGCTCATCGCCGTCGACGAGGACAAAGACGAGAGCGAGGGCTTGGTCCTTGGAGAGCATCGCAAGCTGTGTGGGGATCTTATCTTATCTTACTCGCGATTATCTAGCGTTCTTTCTGGTGCGGTGGCGTGGCATATTGCGAGGTGGGCGACTCGGAAGTGCAAACGAAATGTTGAAGAATGTTGACCACGTCCTGCTACTTCTTTTTTCTTCGAAAGCTCCAAACTCCCGCTATGCATCGGCGCGTAGTAGTTGGAGATGAGATACTTAATTTGCCAAGCAGTGCACGTCTCGCCCTTCCTCTTTGTTTCGTCTTCAAACTGATGAGTTGGCAACGCGCTAGTGGCTCTGTGCATGCATTGAGGGACGTCTGACCGTCTTCCCCAGCGTTTTGTGCATATGACCATGCAGTTCATTGAGTATCCACAACAGTTATTGCCAGTGCTCGTGCGCACGCTCGAAGCTTCGGGATCGAGGTAGGTATACTCATTCCGCCATATGGGCCTCCAACACTAACCATTACAGGGCCGCTCCTCCCTTTCATCTCCGATACAGTACTCGCCGACACCGTCGAACACGTCCTGATCAGCTTCGTCGTAGGTGTAGAACCGGGCCCCCTCACTTTCTACATCCATCGTGAACGTCTTCAGAAGCTTCTCCCTCTCCGTCCTCCGCCTCTGCTGGCGGTAATGGGAGTAGAATTGGATGCGGAACGGGCGGGTGGAGGTACATATGAGGGGGTGATTATGACGCTGGTGATTGTTTTGCGGATGGGAGTAAGGATTTTCGAAGGTGCGTTCCATGGGTATTTCCCTCCTGGTTTCCCTTCTGATTCGGCTCGTGCTTGTGTGGTAGAACGACAACCGCGCATCACAAATTTGAGCATTACTCGAATTATTACCTTGCTCTTGACTGTCCACTAGAACGCGAATATACTAGAGTACAGGAAGTTGAGGTTGAAGGCGATAGCACGTGCGGGGTTGACTAGTACGTGGTCGCTACCTCTGCCTGCGCGTCCCTTGATTCCGAGGATTGAATGGCTTATTACCCCCTCTTGCTCGTAGCCATTGCCGTGGAACGACGAGTGTTCGGGCAGGATGCCCAACGCTTCCTGGAGCGGTTGATCCGATTACAACGTACGTCTTCATTTTCCACCCTCGTTCTCAACGATGTCATCGGCTTACCTCGGCCCCCAAAGACAGACAAGTCGAATCCGGCGACGCCACGCTGCCGCACTACTCCATCCCGACCTGGGCGAAGTTATGGGACTGGGTTACGAGCCTTACCTATCAGCTGTTATTACACAGATGTTGAAGGCTGCGATTGTGAAGGCGGATGTTTCGGGCTGCTGCTCGTCTACGCCCTCATGACCCACTTACGCTTATTGGTGCTGGTCTACTACCACCATGGACGGTAAACAGGCCGTCGACCGGACCCTGGCGATGAACGAACACTGCCAGGTATTCAAGACGCTGACGATCATATACCGACGTTTGAGCCACAGCTCCCTCTCTTGCGTTAAGCACTCGAGTTGGTGGTGCTGAGCTCGAGCTTTCATCTTCACCATGCGGTCAAGCATACATGTTCTATGTACGTTCTACCTCCACTTTGTATTTTCTTCCCAACGAGCAACGTGTAATCGGGAGGGTGTGTCTAAACGTATGTAGATTTTAGGATCATACCTATCCATATTCCAGCCGACAAAAACTGAGTCCCAACTCCGACTGATCACCTCAATCTCATCGAGCCCGACACCCCTTCCTCTCCACGCGTTGCTCTACGAGTCGCTCGCGGACACGCCCTGCGTCCTCGGCGACCCGTCTTTCCTCCCTCCCTCCCTCCATCCCCATCACTCCGATGCTTCGAAGCGTACACGGGCCAGCATGCAAGAGCTCAGGAAACGAAACCCAGAGAAATTTGGTGGATATGGGAATGGAGAATGTGGCAATTAGGGAGTTCTGGATGGAGGAGAGAGGAGTTGCCGCTGGTGAAGATGAAACATTTCGCGTTGGAGGACGATGTTGATGAAGATGTTCCAGTGGTTGTGGGGAAAGATCGGGACGAGCGTGCAGGAGATCATGGTCATGGTGGGGAGCGTGAGGGTTCTTGCGCCATGGTTCGGAATGTGGAAGATCGAGGCGGAACGTTGACGGGGAATTTGAACGTATGTGACACCAAGGGTGAAAGTTGTAGCTTCCCGCGATGAGCAGCAGAGATCGAGAAGGAGAGGCGGAGGTGATCGTGGTGGCTTTTGTAAGTGAGTCAGGGCGAGGTCTCCATCTGCCATGATGCATGATACGCGTATATTCTCACATTGTCTAACCTATTCGCAGATCCGATTTTGCTCGCTTGGTACGGTCAAAATCCCTTTGATCCCTGTTCGGGTTTTCTCAGCGCGTTTGCTGATCGTCGTCTCTTCCTTTCGCCGCAGCCACTCTTTCATCACTCACTTCTGACATATCCTTGTTTGCTAGACGGCTCGCAAGATATATACCTGTCGTTCTTTTTCACTCCAAGGATAATCTTCCTCTCCTTGAAGCGTCAATCACACTATCGCTGTAAAGCTGACACGTCGAAACTTCTACTTTGATTTCGCTCGTACTCGAGTCCGCCAACAGCTTTGTTGAATCAGGACGCTGCTTCTCCGATGCTATAGATGGGATAGTTCATTCGATGTACAGTTGGCTCAGGTTATTATCGGTTTTCACCTAGAGGACGAGGCCCTTGAACTGAAATCGGTAAACGTGCCACGGCCTACCCTCCAAGGCCCTTGCTCCCATGCCACCGTGTATTATAATAGTCGGGGGCCCTGACCATTCGTCCCGCTCTATTCCGGTTCTGAACATGCCTCTGCGGACTTTATCGTCGCTTATGTGGCACTTGCATGAGTGCCGTTCCGAACATGAAATGTGATTTGGTAGAAACATGGAACAAGTCTCCATCCTACCCTTCGGGGTCCGCTCTTATCGATCATGGTTAGCGCCTCGATGGTGTTGTATATAACCTAATCACACCTCTCTCGATTTCTTGACCTCTCCGCCATCGCCCATCCATCTCTTGTGGTATGCATGTGTCGTGGTTCAGCTGCACACCCACGTCCAATATCGATTTCTTCTCGCTTTACTAGATGTCGAACGAAGTAGAAACTCCACAACGTGATACTGGTGCTAACGTCACCCACACTGAGCTTAGCGCGGTGGTTAACGCCCAGGTAAACATCCACCGCATCATTTACCGATTATATTCGACTAAAAAGCTCTTCTCAGAATGCGCGCAGCCAAAAAGTTCTGAACTTCGACAGCGGAGACAATCTAACGGTGAGTTTTGGTTGCTTCGTCGGCGTGTTTCTCGGACAGATGCCGTACTCTACTCATCTTGATGGCCATTTGCAGCAGGACTTGGCAGACAATGACGGAGAAGATCGCTTGAATTCGCCTATGGCTGGAGACCTCATCATCTTTGGATCCACAGCGCTACACTCAACTGCGCGATCTTGCAGATGCACTGCTCGATCGTTTCCTTGACTCAGGTGGCTTGGATGATATCAACGGGGCAGTGATGTACGCCACGAATGCGACGTTGCTGTGCCCCTTCTCTGACTCGAGCGAAAGGGCCATGTCTCGATCCTCTAGGCAGTTGTCTCTGTTACTGATCCGAATTTTTTGGAGGTAATGCTGAAATTGAAGCAGCCATTTTTGCTCAAAAGGAGGCCGTCGAGCTCACTCCTGTGGCCACAAAGACAGCAATATCGACAAGTGCATCGCGTTCCAGCGCCGCGCCATCGCCATTATGGGTGAGAATGGGGCTTCTAAACCTGGGCAACTTCCCAACCTTGGATCCGCGCTCATCAGTCGATTTGATAGCTCAGGCAACTTGGTCGACGCCGACGAGGCTATAACGTTGCAGACCAATGCTGTTGAGCTCACACCCGACGGGCATGCGGGCGAGTCGATGTATTTCAACGGTCTTGCAGGTCCTTCCTTCACAGATTTAAGCATATTGGTGATACATAGTGTCGACCGGGCGATAGCGCTTCGACAATAGGCTGTTACCCTACTTCCCGATGAGCGTGCGAATACCCCTCTGACGTTGACGAGGCTATACAGCTTCGGTAACGCGCCGTTTCACTCACACCGGACGACAGTATCGATGAGGCGATATATCTCGACAACCTTGGAATGACACTATTGGGCAAATTAACAAGGCATGATGATATTCACGTGGAGTGTGAGAGGCTTGAACTAGGGCTTTTGCATTTTGTATGTGAAGCCTGTCCCGCCACACGCATAAACGTCGCCATTTAGGGGGCTCCATTTGCGGTACGGCTATGATCACCAGTGAACCTCCTGGGCTACGACGAGGGCGGCATGGATCCAAGATGAGTCGTCCAAATCCCTGTCCATCCGTTTCTGGACTCTTTCCGTTTCTGGGCTCTTTGCGAGGGCTCTGGGCAGAGTGCGTCTGAAAGAGTGTCTTCAACATAGTATTCCACCACCACTAGCCGCACCATGTCCCGCAGCATCAGTTTACGGGGCTTGAACAAGGGTGGCACGAGCGAACGAGGGCCACAGACAAGTTGGTCGACACTCCCGTGAGTGACCATATTATCGATATGGATGTAGAGTTAATAGACTTGAACTGATATTCCTTGGATCATTACCTATTGAGCCCTCGAGCGGTGCAAGACCTTGAAGGCGAAATGGATGCAGTACTAATGCTCTTCCGTATGAAGGCTCAAATCATACCCACAGCTCCCATCGGAGCCGTCAGGGCCACTGAGTATTGTCTCTGTTATGCTGTGGAGAGCTATAGTGCGAGATATAGTCGTACCGTCATCGTCGGGCAACAAAGTGGCTGAGGAAGCATCGGAGAGCGTAGTGCGAGTAGGGAGCAACGGTGTGACAGAAGTGACGAGGCGAAAAGAAGTGGAACGCGTCTGCCGATTTGATGGGAAGAATATTTTGAGTTGTTTGTGGTCTTGCTAACCCGACCGCTAATCTATCTAACTCGATTTTTAACCCTATTGATCTCTGGCCTACCCAACCGACCTAAGGTTGCGTCAATGAAACTCTCTCGGCCGCTCGAGCAAGTGCCGTTCCTACCGCAAGTAAACTCTTTTGACGGCGTTCGATTCTTCTCACAGGCGCTGATGGGCATTGCAATGAATCCATTCAACCGCTTGAAATACCTCACACGTCAAATATCACACCCTAAAGTATTTCCCATATGACTCACTATCCATATTCAGAGTGTGGCTCCTCTTTGATTGAGAAGCTGAGATCTGGGGTGCTAGTATCGCAAAAGAGGCGAAAAACCATTTTGAGGCCTCATGAATTGTGGGACCGTCCCGATTTGAGCACTCAAACCCCACTCTAAGCATGCATGATGGCATTGGTGGCTAGCTCGATCTAAATGGGCATATGTATGAAACCACTTCCCCCAATGTGCGAGGGATCATCGACGGTTCTGGGTGACGGTGAGTGGATGTGGCCATTTAATCGGTCAATAATCGGTTAACGGAAAAGGACTCGCGCAGAGTGCAGCGTAAGCACGGAAGTCGCACCAGTTCCCAACTCCACTTCCGCCAGTCAAGTTGGTCAGGGTTTCGAGGATTTATGAGCAAGTGGCTTCACGACCAAGATAGTGGAAAATGAAGAGGAGCGAAGCGGACGGGCGCTTTGAGCCGTGTCCGTCGTCCGTTCCCGGAAAAGGAAGGTAGCTGTGGCGGCTGCTTCTCCCTTTCAAAGAAACTGTCAGTCGAATAGCCTATTGAGTAGATTCCATAATTCCTGCCTTCCTTTTTCCATGACTTGAACTTGATGTAGATATATATATCTCGCCCTGCCTGCGCCAACGTTTGCTGCGCTTCGCTCTTGCCTTCTGGTCTTCATCAGCAGAAGCTGGCGAATTGTCTTGTCCTACTGATGCAGGCGTCTGTAACATCACTGTATCAATCCAGCGTAAGTCCTCTTGACTGGAATGGGCTACATACTTTTCGTTTGACGCCTTATTTCTGGTACAGGGCTGGATCATTGCATCTGGCACAGTCGAGGCTACACGACGCTTAACTACATACATCCTGCATGGGATCGTCAATTGTATGTATTTCTGCATATTCCCTTCATCATTTAAGTCTGACGACTGTCAAAGCATTCTTCCTCACGGCCAACTTTGACGAGCACGAGCCAACGTATAAATGGTGAGCTCGTTTAGCACATGGGTGGCGACCACATACTCATTGTCGATGAGTTCAGGATGATGCATTGGCTGCGTAAGGTACGTATGGTGTGAGCGCATTTCTTTGCCAGGTGTAGTTGATATAAAGCGATGATATCGTATCATCTTTCGTAGGAACCAGCGTGGGAGCGTAGTAGAGAGTTTGATATTCAATCTAACTTCACCTGGACGCAAGGTAGGAGCGTGGCAGCGCCCGAGGACTCCAAACCCTCAGTGCCGACCGATCGCATCTTCTTCGTCCCAAGTATAGGTCAGTAACGTTATATTACCGTGGGATCTCATATTCACGGGAGTGCAAATGACAGACACAGAGGCTACGATATATTACCATGGTCATTGGCTCCGTGTATGTTTTCACTCCTGCTCCGGTAGAATTCTCATTTTTTCTTAACTCTGAAGTAGGTCAAGAGAATTAGGATGAAAGAGGATTGGGGGTACAAGCAGTCGCTCAAGATAAGGTTATCGCCATCGTCTCAGTTCTCGAGTCATCGCCATCAATAGCTCCTGACCTGACTCTCCATTTGTTTAGCGTTGTGGCCCGCAACCACAACATCTTCAAGGAGTTGGTTCTAGAAGCAAAACAGGACTATGAAAAAGACACTGTCCACAGTGTAAATATCTACGCATCTGACTCGTAAGTTACTTCTGTTTTCGCCATTTTACAAGTTCATCCGTTCATGAAGCATGAAGGATGCACAGGTCCTGGTCTTGGAGAGGTGCACGAACAAAACGTCCGATGAACTCGGTGATTCTTGAGCCCGCTATTGCGGACTCGGTCCTTGAAGATTGTGTCACTTTTCTGAACTCTAAAACATGGTAATTTCGTTATTAATGTGCTTTTTTTCTGCGCTGATATAGTGTGTCTAAAGGTATGCATCAAAAGGTGAGGTTGTCTTTCTATGATTACATGCACATGCTTGATTAGCTTATTGCATCTCTTACGGCACCTTCGTCCTCTAAGGCATTCCTTATCGCAGAGGATACCTGCTGGTAAGCACATTAATTTGCATATTTTCAACTATTATATTTACAATTTCTTACAGCACGGTGTTCCGGGAAGGTCAGTATCCGAAGCCTAATACTGAGAGGAGCAATAGTGACGTATTAAATTAGTGGTAAGACATCGTTAATACATGCGTTGGCAAGCCAACTCGGGCTTGACATCTACATCGTTAACTTGGCGTCGAAAGGGTATGCATCACAATCTTTACTCTATACGGTATATCTGACCTATGTGCGTAGAATGAGTGACGAAGTCCTTGCTAACCTCATGGGCGCCATGCCCCAGCAGTACGGGTGATATCACAACCAATGAAACAGCCAAATCTTTCTCATTTCTCTTCAGTTGTATAGCGTTGTTTGAAGACATCGATGCTGCGTTCACTCGCTCTCTATGCCGGGATGTAGACCCGACTGGTGCCCCGACGACCTCGTCCACAACGACAGGCATGGCATCTGTGTTTATTGCGCCTGCAGACGAGTCTAGAGTGACCTTGAATGGGCTACTAAACAATTTGGATGGATTCACGGCAACAGAGGGTCGGTATGTACCAACAAGTTCTCCATCTTTCTATCTGCAAAGCGAGGTCATATTCAATCCTCCTTTCTTCACCAGACTTCTGTTTGCTACCACAAATCACATTGAATTTCTGGACCCCGCTCTCAGGAGACCGGGACGTATGGACGTCCTAGTCCACTTTAAACACTCTACGAAGTGGCAAGCTGCCGAAATTTACAAGCGCTTCTTCAGTTCTTCTCCTGCACACCCTTCCAGATCTCTGCCATCTGAGATTGAAAGCAGCGTTCTAGATGATTCAGAACTTGACCAACTAGCCCAACGCTTCGCAGGCACCATCCCGGAACACGAAATGACAGTAAGTGTGCGTTTGTACTTGTGGTCCGTATCACCATGCCAATGCCCAAGCATCAACAAGTCCGCAGACATTCTCGGCTACTTGCTAAAGAATAAGACTCGACCCAAAATGTGCGTTGATGAAGCACATGAGTGGTATGTACTTACTGCGTTCAATGTATGTCCATTCCTAATCACACATGTAGGGTTTGTTCCCACCGCGAGGAAGCAGAACGTATCAAGAAGCAGAGAGAAGCGGTGAGTTACCTTTCTCCATGTTGTTCAGTCAACTATCGTTGAGGCTTCTTACTGTTTCGAAAAGCGTGATGAGCGGCAGAGAAACGAGGTATGCCTTAGCTAGGAGCTTTGAATCTCCTGACTGACATTACTCAAATACTAAGCATCTTGCACACATACAGGTATGTCCTCCTATTATCAGTAAAAGTGGTGTTCACGCCTCATTATTTGCTTAGGACGTGGAGGACCAGACTGCAACGGTAAGTCTCGCAGCTATGTGGTGCCTCTAATCCAGCTCACATGTTGGCTTAATCAGAGCAAGGATGTGCATCTCAGTGAGGTCAGTGATATTTCAAGTCGGTTGCCACTGCGTCCAGATGAGTTAATCTATCCGAAGGACAATCGTGGCTGGAAGTCGTTGATTGGATTGTTCTAGAATTTGGTTTCCAGCTTCGTCCCTGCCAAGCATCTGTGTTAGCATTAGTCCCATGGCTTTCCGTTAGTTTCCCTCATTTTCATGTTCTTTGACTCGTTTTGATCGCCATTCACGCCATAAAATGTCACTTCTGATTGTTGAATTGATTCACGGACAATCCTACAACGCTTCATGAGATTCTTCTACATTTCCATCTGTGCGAGCGTAACGGCTCCAGAGGCAGAACAGGCGGGGTTTTAACAGTCCCAGTAAGCCTGGCAATTCGAGTGAGCTGCCCCAGAGGGCCACTTATGAAGGCATCCGTTTGTAAAACACAATTTCTACCACAGTTTTCATTGTATCGCTTAGCAGATGGTATGGGCGTGTAGGCGGCGGGCCATCAGCAGAACAGCTAATCGCTCAAAGACGCCCAAGGCCTTGGAGGACCGTGGAGCTCCTGCCCGCTGCTTGGACGCACCCGAGCTGCGGTGGAAATGAAGCAAGTGTTGAGACGGCGGTCAGAGGACGCCGTATACCTCGCTTGCGACTCGCAAATGAATTCTGCGTCGTCGCAGAGTCGTTAGGCGAGCTTGGAAAAGGCTGCCAAGGGCATCTGAGCTAGAAAGAAAGTGCAAAGAACATCGCGCCTGCCCCAAACTCATTTCATTTATGGGCGCTTTTGTGGGTTATAGTGCTATTTCGACCTCTTCCACGGCCACCATCTTCGTCCTACGTCTCCGCCGGTGTTCACCTCTGTGTATACCCTAATAACTTGTTTCTAAGACACGGGGACATCATGTATTCAATAACTAGCTGATTGCCTTAGCCAACACTGGTCTTGCTGTGTAGTACGGACCCGATGGTTTACCCCGAAGACAAGTATCTGGTTACCGGTGATAGGGAGTTGTCTGAATATTCGAAACTACGGTCGGTCCGTGAAGATTTGCTCAATATCTCTTATCTATTTACCGAGATCCCGCGCTGCGTGCGTTCCACAGTCGCCTGCGCGTCACTTATCCATGTCTTGTCCGGGCTACACAGCATAACGAAACATCTCACAGCCTCAACGATGCTGACATGAAGACTGTGGGACACGGCGTGCGTCGAGGTATCAGGGGTTACGTTGCGAGGGGGATTGAGACAGACGAATTTCTGTAGCTGGTAGGTCGCAGCTTGGCCAGGTGCGCAACAGGTGCGTAGGTTCTTCGTTTAGTCTCGATGATTTTCGTCCTCGCCGGACATTCATATAGTTGTGTTGATATGCTGGAAGATCGGTCCCGCTCTTGCTTGCGGAAACACCTTCGTCTTCAAGCCTTCCAAACTCGCTCCCCTCACCGCTCTTCGTGTGTCCTCGCTCATCAACAAAGCCGGGTTCGCGCCAGGCGTCGTGAACATTCTCGTCGGCTACAGTCCTACTGGAGCCTGAGGCGACGCCATGTCCTCGCATATGGATATTAAGACCTTGTATTTCATTAGTTCAACGTTGGTCGGGAGTAAGATCATGGAGAGGGCGGCATAGAAGAACTTGAAGGATATCACGCTCGAGCTTGGGGCAAGAGCTCATCCGAGCACCATCTCCAATGATGCGGATCTGGATCTGGACTGGAGCTCGCACGGGATCTTGTAGGTCTTTTTTTTTCTCCACTCGCTCCAGGCAATGCAATGAAACCGACTGTATTCGGTTCGCTATAAGTAGCTGGAACCACGGCCAAGTTCCCGAATCTTTGCACAGTGCGGTATCTATAACGAGTTCCTCACAAGTTTACCGCGAAGGCGGCATCGATCAAGCTCGGTGATCCATGCGCTCACGACTTGTACCATGGTCCTCAAATATCGCAACAACACTATGAAGTACATGTTTCCATCTCTCTTGCTCTTCCGCATATTCTACTGCTAGCTATGAGATCCATACTCACCCGCTACACCCGTTCTCAGTGAATCATGCCCTACCATATGTTCCATGCTTCCACAAGACATGCAGACTATAACTTACATATCTACCTCAAACGCTTTTCATTCCGTCGCCCAACTGCCGCCTGTCTATTCCCCGTACATATCAGTAGAGCATGACGTGCTCCACTCCCTTGGTGACAACTACTCTCGGTTTAGGTAGACTAGCTATAGGATATCACGAAATAAATATGCTTGGACAAACATACAATTATTTTGGCTGGTATAGTAGAGGCTCGAGGGTCAATATGTACTTGAAACTAGTGCTACTATTTGCTCGCGTAAGTGATCGGCGGAGAAGGACAAGTGATCGACGTTTCCAAGGACGCGCCTTGGAAAGCCTTGGAGCGGTCTTGGGCGCCCCACCCAGGATGGGTGTCTCTGGGAACACTCGGACGTCTTGGAGCCCTTGCAAGCCCTTCTAAAGGGCTTTCAGAGTTACTGATGATGTTCCTCGTTCCCCTCGAAATATTACACCACACCGAAGCCTCTTCTCGTAAGGACTCTCCGAGTACAGACTTTGCCGCACACTCCTCGAGAACGAGACGCCTGCGCGTGCTATGAACAGATGCTCGATATTGTCAGTGACGTGCGTGGATAGGCTGGACTCCACTATCGACATGCTGAACGAGTTAAATGCGTGGTTGGATAGATCTAAGAACATGAGTCTGAGACAGGAACGACTTATATGGTGGAGAAAGCGAGATCCATAGCCGTCACCCGGCCGGTGTATCGCTGCCCTCGCCTGTGTGCCATCCCAATCAATAGCAACAATTACATCCGCTACTAGCTTCACACCGCCGTCGCGTTGCTGGATGGCGTCGTCGATACCGTATCAAACAATAGTACCGAAGGAAGTTTGTATTCGATTTTGACAACTTAGAGGGGTCCGTGTGCGCAGCTCAGGTGTTTGTCATTAGCAGCCGGTCGGGTCAGGGGAAGAATGGCACCAAGGGGCCTCCATGTTTGGACTCTCCTTTCATCCCACGAAAACGAGGGCGGGGAAAGCATGGTGCATCAGCAAGAGCACTGTAAACTCCGCGGAGATCCTTTGCTTTGTTGCAATGCCTGCAGCACGATGTTTAGTAGTTGAATATTCAAGTACTGTAGGACAAAAGAATCGCACTCCGTTGGCAAAGCATTGATCGGCATGGCCGCTTCCAACTCGAATAGCACATATAGAAACAATCAGAAATGGACACCAGATAGTCCAAGATCAAGAGTGAAGGGTGAAGAGACAACAGTCAGGATCAAGATGATATGAACGCTATATCACCGCGGGCTCGATCTGCACACAGTACTCACACAATACACCATGCAGGCGCACCATTCAGGCCCATTCTCGGCAGGTAGAACGTTTTGATTGTCTTGTATGCCAGTTCATGTCTAGCTGGAGGCATGCAGTACGCAGGAGAGGATGGCTTCGAGAACATTGGGTTAGAAGAGACGACCGCGCGCCACAAACTAACTGCCGCCATAGGATAAGTTGCAACTACAGGGATATCCAGCAAGGTCATTCTGGACTCGCATCTCTCGAAACTCATCATGGGCTCTTGCCGCAACGAGCTCCAAACCGACGAGATACTATACAGCACCGCGGAAGAAGAGTTTAATTGTGTGGCTCAAAGAAATAAGGGGAAATGAGTGAAAGGGCGCCGAAGAAGATACAAACGAACAAGTACGTGGTGCTTAAGAGTAAGTGAGTTTCTCGGGCTAGGAGGAAAGACCTTGCTCGGCGCGAACATAAGAAGCTGAAACAAGGATTCGATGAAATGGGATGGCGCACCAGTTAGAGGCCCATTCGTTCAGATACAGAGCGAAACCAATGGACGCAGACGCCAGGCTGTTCAAATTCCTGCCCGTTTGTCCTTTGCCTCTACAGCTTTGTTAAGCCTCCCTGCACGTTCTGCAGCATTTCTCCGCCTGCGCTGGACTTTCTTCCGCTCCTTCTCCTTCTCGTTCGCGGCAAGATTGGTCTTTTTGCGCTGCTTCTGTCGCAGGCGGTGTCGTCTGCGGATGTCAGCTTGCTCGTGTCGGCTCACCAACCAGTCGATATGGACCCAGCGGCGTGCTAAACGACATTGTGGGCCTGTGGATGACAGCGATGAGCACACGAACGAACCAGTATATACGAACATACACTTTGGTACCAGGACGGACTCCTTCGCATGTCTTGCGGCCGCTTTCGCACATTCCTACTTCACGTTCAACACGTCAGTCCTTCCTTCAAGAAGATATCATGGGAACCAGAGGGTTGATCGCTCCACCATGGTAGAAATGAAAGCACGTACGATGTGCAGCAGTATCTTGCAATCACATATCGATGCGAGGTTGCAGCGGTTTTCCTCGGAGTTTTCGTCTGATTTAGACGAGAAGCAAATCTGACGAGGAGAACAGGAAAGTCAAAACCTTATGAACCGCAAGGGGAGGTGTCGAATCGACGCACGCAACAGGAATAGAAGAGGTCTTCCTAGTGTTTTGCCATATGAGTGACGAGGGATACTCGGGAGACATGACAACACGAACCTCTCCTTTTCGAAACCGCACTTTTCTGAAGAGGGCGGTGGTCCGCCTACGGAGCCCTAGGCCGGCATGAACAGCCTGCGAATCGGGCGTGAACGGCACACACACTGATTGCTAGGCACAAGACCACACACCTCGAACCGTTCTTGTTGGCTCAAGTTGCGAGCCTGTGGGGGAGAGAACAGCCGCATGGATTGCGGCTTGCGTATATAGAACTGGAGAGAGGCCATAGGTAAAAACGGCTTGAAGAAGGAGACGATTATATATGGTTGAAGTTGAAGTCGAAGTTAACGTTGTGGTGGCGCCATGAATAACCGTGGCCCCTATCGCGGCTATCTCCGATACCGCACTGGGAGCGCCCACTCTTCATCTCTTCGTCTTCCACCTCAACTACAGATCACCAGCGAGGTATAGCTACAGTGAGTATATATGATTACTTCCTTCTCTACTCTTAAACTCACCTTACTTCAACGTTCACCCAGATTGGCCCGATGTAGGATGCCGCTGCGGGTGCCGCTCGCGATGACAGCAGTCGCAAGCGTTGACATCGCTTGCGATTTGTCTTCCTCAGTGGTCCGTAAGCCAGCCAGTCAGCATTGTCACCGTTCAGCTGCCGCGATTGTTGACTCGATCGTGGCGGACAACGACGTGGTTCTGACCTGGCTGCTTGGATGCCGATCGCGCATTCATCGTTCAGCATCCCAGCTATGGAGCGTCTTGACTGACGCGACATTGGGTGCGAAAGCGTTTGAGTGCCGGCGAGATCTTGGCGGCGTTGCCTCACGTCCAGCTGCTGCGAACTTTGATTAGATCGCGGCGGAAAAGACGTGGGTCTACGTTGTCGTCTGGATAGCTATTACTCGTCTACCTTTGGCTCGAATGCACCTCCTCTCCAGGGCCATCCACCCCAACACGTTTAGTTGTGTCAACAGTCCGAAAGGCACATTAGTTTGAAAAGGGTCACGAGGCTAGCTGTCCTCGTACGTATCATCTTTCTTCCTGTTTAACCCCTTACGAGTCTTCCTTACTCCCGCGCGCCGACTATGCATTTCGCTAGATACATTCCTACAACATTTCTCGCGACTTCCTCTGTCATACACTCCGCTCTCACCCGTGTCCCGCCAACTTTTTGCTTCCGATCGGAAGTCCTGGGTACTGGATTAGATAGGCCAGTTTTACATCTATTTGGTGTATCGTCTCTGCATCTGAAGAGTCCAAACTGACGAGCGATATCGGTATACGTTACAGTGACCCTGCATATGGACGATGGGCCAGGATACGGAGTCACGACGCATGGATTATGGCCATACTTGTACGTTCTCCGTCTGTTTTTGTTAACTCGCTTTCGCTTGGAACCCCGTTTTTGTAACTGCCGCCTTCCCTTCGTTGTTTCGCACCACTATCGCTCATATTTATGTCTTTTCCCTCTTATCCCCCTCCCTCTCTCTCTCCACAACACCATCATTATCCATAGATACGACCCCTGCGACCTCTGAATTTTCCCGAACAAAGAGCAGCGGACGGATCGCGTTGGGCGGGGATATTGGAGACGATGGCGAGTTTCAATAATGGGCGCATCATTCGAGTTGGTTGCCTGGGTCGAGGTTGAGGTGCGTGTTCTTTTTTCTGTTTTATTTCATGATTTGCGTCCGTATGTTTTGAGTTGTGTTTCTGGGTGCGGGGTGCTGGCGGGATTTCCTCTTTCGGCTCTCGGAGCGTCGGTGGAGGATATATGCCAGCAGTGGGAAGTGTGGACGGAGGGAGCGGGTTTGTGGCGAAAAGTAATGAGACGGAATTTGAGATGACAGACGGGACCCGTGTATGCGTTCGGAGATCTGACGACGCATGACATAAGGCCGATGTTGCCTTCGTGGACCGACGCGCTCGTTGTATGTGTTGCGTACGCGGTTGACGTTCACGCCCTTCTCACCCTCGGCCTCTTTCCTGTTCCTGTGCGACAGCTCTGCGTCATCATCCGACTAACCTCTTCCTCTCCACAGCTCCTGCACCTGCCCAGACCCCCCTTCACAAACACCTGGAGCGACCGCGATGCGCCTGTTCTCGAAGCCGAACACAACAAGCTGAATGCTGAGACTGGCCATCTCGTTTTTCAGAGAACGCCAGTTATGATTCTTTGTATAATAATGCGAGTATGGACGAGTGAGAGGTTTAGGAAGAGATTATTAGTCGGCTGTATACTTATAGGTGAGTTGTTGGTTCTAAGTTTTGAAGATACAATGTTGATGTGATTTGGGTGGTTCGCACAGGTGCTCTGCGATTTAGTAGGTTGTTTCTGCGCTTATGTTCACGCGACTGGATATCTTCCAAGGTTCCGGCCAAGTGTTCAGTGCGTTTGGCATGTTCGTCTCCTTCACCTAACCTACTCTCTCGTCCTCACACGCCGACGCAACTACCCTCGCCACCCATTGCTTCGTCGTCCTCAAATGTCTCGTCAACAGCCTGGTGTCGGGTACTATACTCGTGTCGCGTAACTTCCTTTCCATCGTGTCCAAGTGCCGTTTCTTGCTTCCTGATACTGTTTGTTCTGCCTTTCCGCTTCGGGCCTCGAAGCTTGAAGTCTCTAACTATATTCCTTCCATTCTCCTTTCACTCCCCTCCGTCTCATTAGTTTTCTTACTATGTCACGTACTTAATCTGTGGGCACTCATGTCTGTCTGACCATGTGAGGCCTTTACAATCAAGAAACTTGTGTACCGCAAGCGCTGTCACCTTCATCACGGGGTGAGCTGCTCCCCGTTTATCAGCCAGCTCACATCCTCATGTTTTCATGCCTTCCCTCTCCCCAATATCAAAACGACGAGAAGACGGTCGTTTCCTCGAGGCGAGTTTAGCTATGTACTTTGCGTTCTGAGAACGATCTTTAGAACAATTTCGATCGCTCGATATGCAGCATTTCCGGGGCGATGCGGCTTACTTTGCAGGCACGACTGCCACGCGGTTTATATGGTGTAACTAGAAGGTAGTGGAGCATTCTCCGGAACATGACCCGAGCTGCATCGTTTCCAGCGATTCAGTTCTTTGTAGAACGAGTGGGCATATATTTATTATTGTTCCAGCCACTCTGGTCGCACTCGTCTACCCTGTACGTTCACTTGCACCGATCACTTAATCATACAGACGCCGGCTTACCCAATGGCGGCCCTCCTCACCAGTGACCTTTCACTGTACTGTACCGTTAAAGGGATCCTCGCGGGGATGTCGTTTCTGGAGGTGGAAGGTATACTACTATGAGATCTCCGATCTTCGTGCACAAGCACGAGCTCCACGGAGCGGCCCGCTGACAATGCGTTGCAGAGTGTGTCTCTTCTATCAAGGAGTGTGGGTTTATTGCGCAAGTCTCCACACATTCCTGCAACATGCCCATACCATGCACGCACCACGCCTACATGATTAGAGGTGTCCCATTTAAAGGTGCATCTACCTATCTCCCCTCCTTTTCACTCGCCCTCTCTTACACCCATATATCCCTCTTCTAGACTTCTATTTCACAATTTTTCGCGTTTTAGATGCCGGGTGCTCGGACAGAGACTATTATAACGCCTCTCCAGGCCAACGCCAACTTTCGATCACTTGTCCAGCACGCCGTAGCCAGGCAGAATAAGCGTGCGTGCCTCCAACTAGTGTGGAAAGTTGCACGTCACT